>NC_134013.1:44905000-45082500 GCF_040712315.1 Castanea sativa
AGTAGCCCAACTAGATGGGGGGAGATCCGTCCAAGTGAAATCAAAGTCTCTACTGTCATTACCATCAGCTAAGGGGACATACAACTGAGGATTGTAGGAATTTACGCGATTACTTGGGTCAATTGGTAAAGGTAGAAAAGATGAAATAGTTTTTACATCAACCCGCAAGGCTGGTAGGGTAACCCGAAGTGGGGTTTCAGAGAGATGGTGCACCTCGGCCAGTCTTGAGTATGATCAACGTAATTTTTTCTGCACCTGAGGGTGATGCGAATCTGTATTCTAGAGTTTTGGTTGTTGCTTCAAATTCAGAGCAAGGAAATCTAGCCTAGGTGTCAAAGAGGGCTAAGTTGGAGCTATCACTAGTCTTGGGCTTCTCGGAGGAAGATAAAGTGGGGACGTTCTAGCCCCATGAGGACACTCTTGTAGTAACTCTTCAGATCGAGGCGTATGATGTGAAGAAGATCTTGGTGGATCATGGGAGTGGAGCTGAGATTATGTACCCAAATTTATATAGGGGTTGAATCTTAAACCCGAGGATCTGGAAAGATATGATTTGCCTTTAATAAGATTTGACAGCAAAACGGTAATCCCTTGGGGAAGGATTAAGCTACCAGTGCAAGCTGGAGATGAGGAAATGCAGGTCAACTTTATTGTGGTGGAAGCCTACTCCTCTTACACGGTTATCTTGGCAAGGCCTTGGGTTCATGCAATGGGAGCAGTATCGTCTACCCTACATTTAAAGGTTAAGTTTCCCACACAGGGATGAGTTGGGGAGATCTCTGGAATTCAAGCAATGGCTAGACAGTGTTTGATAGCTGCTGTTAGGCAGTACTCAGTGGATGAAGTGCTAGTAGGGGAAGTGCAGGCTCCATAGCAATTAACTGACCCTGAGGAGGAATTTGGATCTGAGACCAAGGAATTGTTTTCTGAAGAATTACAGAAAGTTATGATTGATCAAGATAAAGACAAAGACTTTCAGGTCGGGGCTTAGTTACCTCCTAGGGAGAAAACAAAGTTGGTGGCATTTTTTAAGGACAATGTGGATGTGTTTGCATGGAGTACTTACGATGAGCCAGGAGTTGATCACAAGTTTATTTTCCATCAATTGAATGTGAATCCTGGTGTAGTATTGAGGAAATAACGACCTCGACGCTGTTTGAAAGAGCATGCTAAGGCAGTAAAGGAAGAAGCAAATAAACTTAAACAGGCGAGGACAATTAAAGAGGTCTTTTATCCTAAATGGTTAGCTAAGAAGAATGAGCTTCTTGGATGCTTTTCAGGGATACCACCAGATACCTCTGGCGTTGTCCGACCAAGAAAAGATTGTTTTCCGAGCCTTTACGTGCAACTATCACTACCAGGTAATGCCCTTTGGTTTAAAGCATGTGGGTCGACATATCAAAGAATGGTGATGCGAATGTTCAAAGCACAGATCGAGAGAAATGTGGAGGCGTATATCAATGATATGGTAGTAAAAAGTAAACAAACTTTGGAACATTTGGAGAATTTGAAAGAAGTATTCTCGGTGCTTAGGAGACATAGATTGCACCTAAATGCATCTAAGTGTTCTTTCGGTGTCAGTTTGGGAAAATTCTTAGGTTACATGATCACGCACTAGGGAATAGAAGTGAACCCTGACCAAATAAAAGCTATTGAAGATTTGCATCCTCCTCAAAATCCCAAAGAAGTGCAAAAGCTAACAGGGATGACGATTGCTTTGAATAGGTTCATTTCTCGGGCAGTCGATCGGTGTAGACTGTGCTTCCAGCTCCTTCACAAGTGGAAGAATTTTAAATGGACGGAAGAATGTGTAGCAGCCTTTGAAAAGTTGAAGTGTTATCTATCGCGCCTACCTATCCTATCTCGACTCGAGAGAGAGGAAGTACTGTATGCGTACATTGCAGTTATAAATCATTTAGTAAGTTTAGTCTTAGTTAGAATGACGAATGGAGTATAGAACCCTGTGTACTATGTAAGAAAATCCTTGCAGGAAGCTGAGACCCGTTACTTACCCCTGGAGAAGGCAGTACTGGCCATCATACATGCCACAAGGAAGCTCCCTCATTATTTTCAAGCCCACACTGTAGTGGTTCTCACACAATTATCTTTACAAGTGTTGCTATGGAAGTCGAACTGCACAGGAAGGATTGCAAAATGGGGACCCATGCTTGGGGCCTTTGATGTTAAATATATGCCTCGTAATGCCATAAAAGGGCAAGTTCTAACAGACTTTGTAGCAAAATTCATCGAGGACGTTGGGAGGATAAAAGGTTGGGACTAAGTACTTTGGTGGTTTTCGCCCCCTCTCCTTCAACCTAGGAGGTGTACATGAATGAAGCAGCAAACCAAAGAGGCTCTGGAGTGGGGAATTGTATTGGTGACTCCTAAAAAGCTTGTGGTAGATAGGTCTTTGCGTTTAGGTTTCCCAGCTACAAACAATGAAGCTAAATATAAGACTTTATTTGCAGGGATGTAGATGGTTGGCAAACTTGGAGGGGAAGTCCTAGAAATATACTTAGACTCCCGCCTGGTGGTTGGGCAAGTTAACGGAGAATTTGAAGACAGGGACCAAAGAATGCAGGGGTATCTCTATAAAGTTAAGCGTGCCCAATCAGGTTTTAAAAGTTTTACCCTAAGGCAAATCCCAAGAGGGTAGAACTCCCAGCTGTGATGACCAGTTTTCTGTTCAAGTAAATAGTATACAGGTAAGTCTGAGTTGGATGGATCCTGCGATTTCATTTTTGAAGGAGGGGTTATTGCCCGAGGATAAAGTTGAAGCTGAAAAGATACGTAACAAGGCCCCACGATATTGGCTTTCCGAGGAGAAAAAGTTGTATAAATGCTCCCACTCAGGACCATACTTACTGTGTGTTCATCCAGACACCGTAGAACTGCTGTTGGAGGAATTGCATGAGGGTATATGTGGTAGTCACACTGGGGGAAGGTCTTTATCCCATAGAGCTTTCTCCTAGGGGTATCAGTGGCCGAGTATGCAGAAGGCTACACAAAAATATGTTCGAAAATGCGATAAGTGTCAAAGATATGCCCCTCATATCCATTAACCAGGAGGAGTTCTGAATCTGCTCACCAGTCCATGGCCCTTTACCCAATGGGGCTTAGACATAGTTGGAACCTTCTCGAGGGCCGCAAGAAATCGAAGGTGGCTCTTGGTTAGAACTGATTATTTTATAAAGTGGGTGGAAGCTAAGCCTCTTTCCACCGTCAAAGATGTAGATGCAAAGAGGTTCATTTAGAGGAACATTGTTACCAGATTTGGAGTCCCTCATACATTTATCTCAAATAATGGACTCCAATTTGACAGCAAAGCCTTCAAGGTATTGTGGGGAGCTCGGTATCATAAACAGATATTCTACTCCAACCTATCCTCAAGGGAATGGTCAAGCAGAAGGAATTAACAAGACTATAGTCTCAGGATTAAAAAAAAGGTTGGACGACGTAAAGGGAAGTTGGTGGATAAGTTGCCGCACGTATTATGGACGTATCGTACCACGCCCCAAAGGTCAATGGGAGAGACTCCTTTTTCAATGACTTATGGGTCTGAAGTGGTTATACCCCTTGAGGTAGGTTTTCGATTTTGAGAACTGATAAGTTTAGTATGGAGGAGAATGATAGGCTACTTTTCACAAGTTTAGAGTTAATTGGTGAAAAAAGAGAAGTGGCCATGGTTAGAATGACACATTACCAACAAAAGCTTAGACAGGGGTATGATAAGAAAATTAAAGCATGGCCATTGGCACCCAGAGATCTAGTTTTAAGAAAAGTTGTGGGGACAGCGAAGAATCCATCTTAGGGAAAATTGGGTCCTAATTGGGAAAGTCTGTACAAAATAACCTTAGTGGCAGGAATTGGGGCTTATTACTTAAAAGATCTAGATGAAAATGTGGTTTCGTGCCCATGGAATGTAAATAATCTACATTTGTACTATTGTTAATAATATGAAGATTTCTATTCATTTCTTGTTCACTTACTTATTATCGTAATTACAAGTTAAATCGTAATAATTTCCAGCCAGGGGTTAAGTGTTAAACAGAACCTTGGTCTTGTTCGACTCTTAGGGTCATAGGTCTTGGGTAAATCAACCTTTATGTGAAACTGGCTAAATGTTAAACAAAACCTCAGTCTTGATCGACTCCTCGGGTCACAGGCCTTAGGTGAATTAACCCTTATGTGAAACTAGTTAGGTGTTAAACAAAACCTTGGTCTTGTTCGACTCCTCGTGTCACAGGCCTTTGGGTAAATTAACCCTTACATGAAATAGGCTAAGTATTGAACAAAGCTGTGGTCTTGTATGACTCCTCGGGCCATAAGACTTGGTTAAATTACTCTTTATTGGAAGGTTATTGTGTATGACTTCGCTTGTTTTAAGGCCTTGGGTAAGTTAGTGCCCGTGAAACAAAACTTAAATATGAATTGAAAGTAACTCAAAAGTAAGTCTAATATGAGTTGTAATATGATTGGTTATTTGCTTTCATTTACGAAGTATGAATACTAATGGTAAAAATAAAGAACTTACAGCTAATGAAAATTAAGAGTTCCAATAAACTTGCATATATGTTTATTCAAAAGTTGAAATTACAAAAAATATACATCTACTAAAGCCAAGTGCCCTACAAAATTACCCTAAGTGCTAATATCTAGAAGAGCTTATTCAGTTACATCTTTTGCCTTCTCTTTCTTCTTCCTCTTCAGCTATTCAACTTTAATCACCTCCTCTAGTGCCAGTTCCACAACAAGAGATTGAGGTTGCTACTCTCTTTGCTTTTCAAAGGAAGTGGTAGAAGATGGAGTCACTGTAGGCTTGGGCACCGAGGAAGTGGAGCTTGGATCAGGAAGAGCGGGGGTAGGGTCAGGAGTGATACGAAGTGGTTAAGGGTAGTAAATTTTGTTAGCCCCCCTCAACGTAGATTCCACATTCACTCTTATGGTATTAAGAGCTTCGCCCCAAACTTCCACATAGAAGGCTCGAGCAACGTCCCGAAGTTAGGTGGTTAAGCTCTGAGCGATCTTCATCATTCCAGCATCATATGCAACCTTCTCGACCTTGGCCCTCTCAGTGTCTTTCTCCTCAAGCTGCTTCTACTGCTGCTTAATCTTCTCTATTGCCAAGGATAGCTGTGTTTCAGCTTTCTTCAAAAAAAGTCGCGCCTCCTTGGCTTGTTTCTCATACCCTACCAAGGCCTATTCAGCATTCTTATGCCCTTTTTCCACCTCGGCCAGATGAAAGAGGGTCTCTTTGAGCCTTTCCTCAGAGACGGACGGGGCCTTCTCGGATTGCTCTAGTTTACCTTTTGCTTCACGAGTTTTGGACAGAGTGTGGTCCACCCACTCTTCAGCAACGAAGGATGCCTGTACAGCCTACAAAAGCATATATGTCAGTACATGAATAAGATTTTTTGTATTTAAAAATAAGGAGTTAAGTGCATACCTTGGCAAGATCCTTCTTGAGAGACAGGAACACCTCATGCTTCCTTAATGCCTGAAGTTCATGCATGTCTTTAGGAAGCAAGATGGCCTTTTCTAGACACTCAGATAGTAGCCCCAAGCTACCTCTTTTGGGGTGTCTAAGTGAGGCATCATCCATAACTGGATCCCCAGAGCTAAGTACAAAGGTAGGATTCCAAATAGAGGCCTTGGTACTCTGCTCTCCTTCGGTACCTTTAGTAACCCCAGAGGAGGTACCTTTCTTCTTTTGAGCCCTTGTGACTCTAGACTCCTTGGCGAGCGGTTGCTGCATTGGTCGAGGTATTTCCCCTTCCTCAGAACCTTCGAATGTTTTGCCCCTTTTTCTCTTTTTCTCAGGGGCATCAACTACAGGAGTATGAGTTGGGGCTAGAGTTAGTGGTCGAGGCACCACGGGAATTGCAGGAGTAGTACCCCCAGCGTGGGCGGTGAGCAACACCAACAAGTCAGGGGTTTTTTCTTCCAAAACCATGGCTCATGGGATATTTGACACTTCTTGACTAGTACTAATGGAAGTAAGGGCCAGACGACAGTGAGTGGTGGTTAGGAGATCTTTGGTATCTTCATGATAAAAGACTTCAAAATCTTTATCTAAGTCATCTTGAGTAGGTTTGGGTGCACGCTCCTCCTGCTCGTCGTCAGAAAGGATGGGTTACTCATGGGAGTAGAGCAGTTTTGCTGCAAGTAGGGCTGACAATTATGCGTCTTGGGTGCCAGATGGGGGAGGCTTAGTCAAAAATCCAGGAACAGCCACGTCATTCAATGCTAACCTCATATCTTTTGCTTTGATCACGTGCTTTGGATTTTGGAAGCGATTGGAGATGGGCTTGAATCCAAGGATCACATGTACCGCCCGAAGTTGCCCATCTTGGTGGAGAAAGATCTCTGGGTTGAGGATTCGGTTGAGATCTGTAAAATTTACCAAACTTTTGGTCTGAGCAGTATGGAATTCGTCTGCAAGTAAATAGAAATTGTAAATCACAAAGTGGTTTATATATATATATATATATATATATAGATTGGAGGAAGAGGGATGCCCTAAGTTAGTCTAAAGGTTGTGAGAACCCTACCTAGTTCCCCATCTTGGGTAGGGCAGTGCAACCCATCGTCCCATTCACCCGAGATGATGAGGAAGTCTTTGTCCATGCCCTTATTCGACTCAGGTATAAAAGAGATTAATCAAACAGAAGGGACCCTATACTTGAAATAATAACCTGTGTCTTTTCCCTTTTGGCAATTATACACCCAGTTTACATCATGCCATGTGAGGTTAGTCCCCATCTTTCGGTTTATCATATCTACACTACCGAGGACTCTAAAAAGGTTGGGAGAACACTGGGTTAGGGATAACCTATAATTGATAAGAAAGTCCCTAGTGACCCTACCCATGGGAATTTCCATCCCGCCTTCTATGAAAGCAATCACCAGAATAATCACTGAACCGGGTGGCTTGTTTATGACTAACCATTCACCTAACTCACAATGTTGGAGTACAACATCATTGGGAATCCTATATATAGCCATACCTTCGTGGGTGTCAACTAGTCTAGCAAATCTACCCATGAGCTCCTAAAGGGACAAAGTTTTCTCTAAAAAAACAAAAAAAGATACAATAAAAGTAAATTTTGTTATGACACAAGATGAAGAGCTAAATGCACCTACGAGCATTGGAAAGGCTTTTCCTCAGAATACTGCTTCAACGAAAAATGCTAGAGAACAAGTAAATGGGCCAGAATTGCTCCCAACGCCTTCTTATATAGGAGTAAAAAAATGAGCAGTAAATTTCCTGCTCATAAATTAAAAAAAAAATGAGGATCGTGGGATCATCTTCACGCCATAGAACATGGGGGGACAAATAGCCGCCTGACACAATAACTGCAAGAACGTGGATACCGAAGCGTCAAGGACATGCAGAAGACAAATGAAACGACGTATTCACGTGGGAACTTGCCTAGAACGTACTACCCAGCCCAGTGTTGCTAAATCCTTACTCTTAGAGCAAGCATTAATAGCAAGGTTTTAGGGGGCTAATGTGGGTTGTCTGAGGACCGAGAAGAATAAGAGGCAGCGTGTCATGCACCAAATCATTTGTAAAAGCACATCTGACCCGAGGATGGGGAAAAGACTTGGCATCTAATGAGCACCTGACTGGGAAGAATGAAGTTGTAAGAGAGGATTGGTACGGTGGGAGGAAGCTTCCTAAAATGGTATACCTTCACCCCCACATTGAATGCTCTGTAACAACCTTATCAGCTACATTAATAAGGAAATGACCATTGAACAGTGTTTTTACAACTAGCAACCCCTTCTACCACATTCAGCAATACCCTGATGGGAAAAGTATCCAAGGAAGAGCTATGGGGCATACAAGTGGAGGGCTAGAATGTCAAGAAGGAGGATATATAAGAGGAATGAAGCTCTACAACGTAAGGGGATTTTGGAGAAAGAGAGAGAGTAAGAAATAGAAAAGTGAATAGTGTATAGCTTGATAAAAACTAGAGTAAGACATATATAAGAACTTTTCCTCGAAAGTGACCGAGGAGAACTTTTTTTATTAACAACTACTCGGCTTGTTCTTCCTTATGCAAGAACCAATTCACTGGCCTTAGGCTTAGCTTGCAACTATACAGTAATTGTCTTCCCACCTCTGCACAAAACAATTCTATTGTTTGGGCTTAGGTTGAAGTGCAAGGCACTACTATTCTTAGTGGGCTTGGGCCGCCAAATCCAGTTCTTGCATATATATATATATATATATATATATATATATATATATATATATATATATATATATATATATATATATGTATGTATGTATGTATGTATGTATGTATGTATGTACACACACACACTAAACTAACATATTTTAACCATCCTAATAAAAATATTGACCGTAATTTGAAAATTACAGGAATTTTGGTTCAATAAAAATAAGAGTAATGTCATATTCACAACATATTTACAATAATTTCACAACAAATCTTATATGTTAAGCGGGAAGCGGTTACTAATTATTCTAATTATGTCTCAATATTGATATCACTTTTTAACTCATTAATAACAAATTTTTGCATAAGATTTGTTTTTTAAAAAGTTGTAGATATAGCATTACTCCAAAAATAATTATGGCCCCTCAAATATAATCCTTGAACCAAAAAAGGGAAAAAAAATAAAAAGCCTATTCAAAAAGAAAAAGAAAAATAATCACTCAAATTTGTAACTCTTTTAACTTATTATATAAAAATAATCCATAATTTCATTTTTCCTCGAAAAAATTACTTAAGAAAAATATTATAGTTATGAGTTAATCCTTGATAGTGTCAGTAGTTATGCTTTTTTTGGCTTTGTAGTCGCAATAATTTTGCTATTTTTAGCGACTCAACTCATAGTTTTAGCAAATATTATTCAATTTTCTTTTTCTTCTCTATTATCATTTCAATTCTGTTACTTTATTACTCTCATCTCGACATTCTTAATTCTCACTTTATCTCTTATCAGTCAATATTTCCTTTTTCTCTTTGTTAGTAGAAAAAATTGTAACACTTTATCTATTTTCGTTTATAAGTTTTTTGTGACATTGATTTATTTAAGTTATTTATTTATTAAATTTTGTACAATTTAATTAGTAATCACCCTATAAAATATTATTGCGCTGCCACTTGCATTGGGTTTGATTCAACTTCCACACGTGGGTTTGGTTCGACTTCTACACATCATCATCTTAAATAAGATACATGGCTGATTGAGAATTATAAATAATCTGAACAAGTAGTATCTCCTCCTAACCGCGAGTATAAATTTCTTTATATATATATATATATATATATGTTGGACCGTGAGCTATGCTATTCCACCTCAAAACCAATTGGTGATGAGGAAGACATACTCAAATCTTTTATGGCATTCAACATCACATTACGCAAGCCTGTTTTAGAGTAGTTGTAGGGAGTCAAATTGTGGTCCCCAAAATATATATCTTTTTTAGTTGACAAAAACAAGTCTAGTGGTTCATTTAATAAGTTCTTAAACAAATAAGAAACACCGACCGAACAACTACATATATATATATATATATATATATATATCTCTTTTTAAGTTGACAAAAACAAGTCTAATGGTTGATTTAATAAGTTCTTAAACAAATAGGAAACACCGACCAAACAACTACACAATCATAACAAAAATATAGACACCGACCAGTGACCACACTTCCAAATACTTGGCAGTTTGTGAGTTATAGTGCATGGAGAGAGAGAGAGAGAGAGAGAGAGAGAGAGAGAGAGAGAGAGAGAGAGAGAGAGAGAGAGAGAGAGAGAGAGAGAGCATTGAATTAGTAGCATTATCATGCCTTTTTTTGGGTCTAAAATTAAAATATCAAATTATTGGAATTTCTTTTGTAACGGGGAAAAAGCATTTAAGCAACTTTTTGACTTAAATGTGGACTATACTATTTTTCTATCAAAATGAATTTGTTTAGAGATGCGATGTCAAATCTAATTATGATATCCAATGTGTGAACAAAGAAAGTCTATGTCGTAGAACTGAATGAGAAAGAATGTTTTTTCCTTTACTTCACAATTTAAGAATTGATCAAAAAATACAAGTGCTAGTCCTCGGGTCTAGTCCTCGGTTCAGATCACAGATTGATAGACTCTTTTCTCTCTCTCTTTTCTCCTCCCTTTTTTTGCATCTAGATCTTCCTCTTGCTTTTATATCAAACTACAACTCATCTGAATCTTACACTTGGAGGGCTAAGATTGCATTCCTAGAGCCCCTGTCCCATCCAGAACAGACTAGCAAGCTTTTCCCTACTAGTGGTTTAGCTTCTACCCACTTAGTGAAATAGTCAGTAGCTACTAGGAGATACCTATGATTCCCTATGGCTCTAGAAAAAGGTCCTACAATGTCCAATCTCCACTGAGCAAAAGGCCAAGGGCTACTCAATGGATTCAGCACCCTCCTGACTGGTGAATGTTAGGAGCATACCTCTGACATTGATCATACTTCTTAACATACTCCTACGAGCATTTCTGCATGCTCGGCCACCAATACCCCTGTGTCAAAGCTCTATGAGCAAGTGACCAGCCCCCTGTATGGCTACTGCAAATCCCTTCATGTAATTCTTCTAACAACATTTCAACGGCCTTGGGATGAACACACAACAAGTATGGTCTTGAGTATGAGCATTTGTACAGTTTTTGGTCTTTAGAAAGCCAAAACCTTGGCACCTTCCTATGAGACTTCTCCACCTCAACCCAATCCTTAGGTACAATTCCCTCCTTCAAAAATGCGACCAATGGATCTTGCCAGCTAAGGCCTACCCTCATTGAATTAACTTCTACTGGAGGCAACTTATTATAAGCAGGCGTCATATAACTTTCAACAAGTACGATCCGAGGAAGATCCTCCCTACTAACTGTGGCCAAAGTTGTGAGTGAATCAGCATGGGAGTTCTTACCCCGAGGAACTTGCTCAAGCGTAAAAGAATGAAAGTCCCTTGACAGTCGCTTTACTCGGCCTAAATACCAAAGCATCCTTGGATCCTTCGCTTCATACTCTCCCAAGACTTGTCCAACTACGAGTCTTGAATCACAATATGCTCTTATAGCCTTGCCTCCAAGCGTTTGCACTACATTCAGATCTACCAGCAAGGCTTCACACTCTACTTCATTGTTTGTTGCTAAAAACCTGAGCCTGAGTGACTTCTCCAAAGTAATACCGTCTGGTAAAACCATCCTAATCCCTATTCCTGATCCCTTTTTGTTTACTGCACCACCCACTAATAATTTCCAGGAACATTGAGCTACCACCGTTTCCACATGCACAGGCCTTTCAAGTCTTTCCCCTACCTCCAAGCTTCCCAATTCCTCAGCAAATTCTGCTACTAAATTTGCTAGAACTTGACCCTTCACAGCTATTCAGGGCATGTATTTGACATCAAATGCCCTAAGCATGGCCCCCCATTTGGCCACCCTTCTTGGATAATCTAATTTTTGGAGCAAGGCTTGTAAGGGCAACTAAGACAAAACGACCACGGTGTGCACCTGAAAGTAATGAGGGCAATTTCTTGGTGGCATGAATGATAGCAAGAATTGCTTTCTCCAAGTATAGATACCTGACATCGGCCTCTTGCAGGGATTTGCTGACATAATACACTGGTTTCTGAATTCCTCTGTCCATACGTACCAAGGCCAAGCTTACGGCATGCCGAGCTACAGCCACATAGGCATATAAAACTTCCTCCTCTTCTGGTCTGCACAAGATTGGTGGACGGGCCAGATACGCCTTCATCTCTATAAAAGCTCTATCACATTATTCCGACCACGTAAAATCCTTCCACTTATGCAATAGCTGAAAAAATGGTCTGCACCGTTCTGTAGACTTTGATATAAACCTATTTAGAACTGCCATCATTACGGTTAGGCGCTGAACTTCCTTCGGGTTTCAAGGAGGATGCAAATCGTGAATGGCCTTAATTTGGTCAGGGGTAACCTCAATCCCATGATGAGTTATCATATATCCCAGAAACTTCCCTAATCCAATACCATAGTGTTAGGATTAGTACCCTTAAATCCTATTGTATGATGCTATGTATGATATTATGTATGACATTATGTTGTGATTAATAAATTTGTTTTATTATTATCTAAAATAATGGTAACATGAATATTTGGATATTATCATATAGTCCATGAGATGCATAATATGTGATTTAGTCAAAGAAGATATAGATCACAAGTTCTTTGTAAACTCAAAATTATAGTTCGTAATCAGTGATAAAATTAAGCATTTCATCTGCGAAGACTATAACATATCAACTAAGATGATTTGTCTTGATCATGAAAGTGGATACTTCTAGTTGATGTGTTGATATGTTTTAAGAGTTAAGACATATTGAACTGGACCGTTATGAGATTTATTATTCTCCTAATGACTGTCAAATGAATAATAAATCTCACGACTTTTATTTACATGAACTCTTAATCCTGAAAGAATAATGGTCCTGATCATGAGCTGTAGGTTGCTTTGATATATCAGGAGTGTGATCTAAAGTCACGATCAAAACCTTAGTATGTTGGGTAGCCACATTTAGTGTTAATAGAACATATATTCTCAAGATGGAATTCATAATCTCTTAACGGAGATACAAAATATTCCCTTGAGATAAGTTTAATGGGTTTGGTTATTCAGAGTGTTAGGCCTAACCACTTTAGTAAGGAGTTACTAAATTATATAACTATGAAATTGGATTTCATAAATATATGATGAATAACATAAAGGATTAAACCGGGTACTCAAGGATTAAGATGTAGTAATCTTCAAATTGGCAATCTACATTCATGACTTTGTATTACTATGAATATTTTATGAAGGGGTTCACGTACAATAAAGCCTTGGGATATAATTTATTAATAAGGCCTAGAGTGCAATTATATTTATATAGAGATATTAAATATAATTAATGGGAACTTTGGACTTGTCAAGAGTTGACAGAAAAACCCAAGGCCCATTGGAGCTAGAGTCTTAGTTATTCCCTTTTGGTCCCACTCCAAGCCACATACTAAAGCCCAATTGGAAAGCCCTAAAAGGCCAACCCAATTAGATAATCAGTTAGATACAAAGGGAGAAACATACAGAATTTTAAGAAGTAACACTATAGTGAAATTGTGTGTATGTGAGTGTAAGACACTCTCTTATTCTCCCTTGGAAACTGATTGAGAGACCACACTTCTTAGGCGTAAAGCGGAATTGGAGTGAAGATTAAAAGTGCTCTCAAGTACTTCTGATCTTTTTTTTGAATTTCACCACACCAAGGTATGCTCTCTTGTTCTTGAATTCTGAAATTTACATTGTACATGTCATCAATTGCGAATGAAGTAGATCCGTTAATTTTACGTTGCATATATTTTGTATGCGATACAAACATGTTATTTTCTAACACAAAGAAACATTTTGAAGCATTCACACGAAGCTTATGTCTCCTTAAGATTGCAAAAATATCATAGAGGTCTGACAAGTGTTCGGTCTCTTCTTTACTTTTCACCACCATATCATCAATATAAGCTTCCATGTTTCTTCCCAACCAACTCTCATATATTCTCATCACCATTCTCTGATATGATGACCCAACGTCTTTTAGTCCGAATGGCATTACTCTATAATGGAAGTTTCCTATTGGAGTGAGGAAGGAGTTTTCTCTTGGTCTAACAATGCCAAAGGAATCTAGTGGTAACCTTGGAAAGTGTCTAGGAAGCTCATCCTCGGGTGCCCAAATGTTGCATCCACCAATTGATCAATTCTCGAGATCAAAAATCGGTCTTTTGGATAGACCTTGTTAAGGTCTGTGAAATTTACACATACTCTTCACTTTCCTAACTTCTTCTTTACCACCACCTTATTGGCCAACCATTCAAGGTAGAAAACCTCTTTGATTGCTCCAGCTTGTGTTAAGCTTCCTGACCTTGTCCTTAACAGCTTCAGCAAGCTCTTTTGAGGACCACCGAGGTATTTGTTTCTTCGGAGTACCACTAGGGTTAGCATTCAAACAATAGCAAATAAATTTAGGATAAATTCTGGGTGCTTCATATGCATTCCACGCAAAGACGTCAAGATTGTCCTTCAAAAATTCCACCAACTATGCTTTATCCTTTGCTAGGAGTAGAGACCTAACATTAAAGTGTCAATCTACATCTTCCCTAATAGTGACCCTTTCCAACTCCTCACACGATATTGAACTATCTGAGGAGACTAGGGACCCTAGCTGTGATTGCTATAACACCAGGACTACTTTCGAAGATCTCAATTTAGCAGTGTGGTGATTAACTGATGCCACCATGCATTGCCTAGCTGTTGGCTAACATCCTACCAATTCAGCCACCCTTCCATTAGTGGGATACTTCACCTTGACATGCAACGTGGATGGAACTGCCCCTATAGCATGCAACTGTGGTCTGGTCAAAATGCAGTGTATGGCGAAAAGGCATCTACTACTATAAAATCCACACTCACCGTCCTATCCCCAGTTAACACGGGCAATCAGATCCTCCCTCTTAAGATAGTGGAGCTCCCATCGAACCCAATCAATGGAGAGTCATACCGGTCCAAATCCTCGAGTTTGAGCCCCAAACCTTTGAACAAGTCTGAGTACATTATATCAACCCGACTATCTTGGTCAATCATCACCCTCTTGATATCATACCCTGATATCTTCATGATCACCACCAAAGCATTGTTGTGTGGTTGAATGGTTCCCAACTTGTCATCCTCAGAAAATCCTATGATTGGTTGATCCAAGACTATGCATCTTTTACTTGAGGTTTCTCCTTCAGGGCTTTCCACCTATGTCGTCATCACCATTACCCCTTTAGCTGGGTGAGGCTCATTTCTCATGGTTGTGAAAAGAACATTTATTGTCCCCAAAGGTGCCTGAGGGGTGCCACCATTGTGTGATCCATTCCTAGGTCAATCCACTTGATTACTTGACTATTGCAGGAATTGTTTCAATTTACCCACCTTCACCAAGTGATCCAAAAAGACCGGCAAGGTCCTACAATCCTCGATCGTATGACCCCGATCTTGGTGATACTAACAATATAAGCTTTGATTTCTTTTAGTGGGGTCTCCCCCCATCTTGTTCAACCATCTAAAGTAAGGCTCGTGTTTGATTTTTTCTAGAACTTGATATATTGGTCCCTTAAACATCGAGTTCACCATTTAAGAAGCAGTAACCTCATGGGACATTTGATTGTAATATTCCCTCCTCCATCGGGAAGACGAAAACCGGCCTCTTAAGTTATCCCTCCAATCATTGGTAGGAACCTTATTTTTACCTCGGGAGGAACTTTGATTGTCCTCAACCCTTTTATGCTCTTCAATCCGGTCTATCAATTGGTGCACATTCTGACGGGGTTTCATGGTAAATGATTTCCACAAATCAAAATTAGTGGGGAGAGCCACCTTAAACGTCTGCACGGCCACATCCTCACAATCCCCATCAATTTCATTATAAAGCTCCCAATAACGATTGGAGTAAGTCTTCAATGTTTCGCCCTCTCTCATTGACATTGAGAGTAACAAATCCAGAGGTCTAGGAACTTATCTACAAGTCAAGACTCTTGCCCCAAAAGCCCTAGTCAGCTCCTCAAAGAATGTATCGATCCTTCTGCCAAACTATCAAACCACCTTATTGCCACTAGTCCGAGGCTTGAAGGGAAGACCTTACACATCAAGGCCTTATTCTTGGAGTGAATAGCCATCATTTGGTTAAAGTGGCTCACATGTTCAACATGGTTAGTCCTACCATTGTAGATGGTGAAAGTAGGCTAGTTGAAACGACGAGGGAGCTCGGCCTGCTCAATACGTCAAGAAAAAGGAGAATGAGATATTTGAAGAAGGGCTTTACCCATGGCGTAATGACCTTGACCCCCCCTTGGTGTAGTAACTAGTTTCTTACGATAGTGTTTTCTTCCTGAGGTATGCTGGGAAGATGACGTAAATGACTCACTTGGGGGAGTACTGCTCCTAGGCCTATAACTTTCATCACTACCAAAACCCAAGTACTGGCCTAAAGAAGGGGTCCTATCATCTCTCCCACACATCCTGCGTTGAAGACGTTTACGTAGTCGCTCTAACTTTCTCTCCAAATCATACACTTCATCATTTAGTGATTGACGGCTATCCTTCTGCTACCCCGTTTGCCTTGAAGAAAAAGATGCCTCCTAACTATGTGTATAAGCCTCATGGCGATCTCTTCTCTGCTCCAAATTGACAAACCGATCCCTGCGTTGGGAGTTAACAGACTCTTGCAATCTACTCCGCCAATGATTAGACATAACTATGAAGTCGCACAAGGATATTCAAATATTTCCCACAAACGGCGCCAATTGTAATGGCAAAAAAGCAGTTAAGAAACTTTTTGACTTAAATGTGGACTGTACTATTTTTCTATCACAATGAATTTCTTTAGGAATGGGAAGTTAAATCTAATTATGATATCCAATGTGCGAACTAGGAAAGTCTACTTCGTAGAACTAAATAAGAAAGAATGCTTCTTCCATTACTTCACAGTTTAAGAACTGGTCAAAAAATACAAGTGTTAGTCCTCAGGTCTAGTCCGAGGTTCGAATCACAAATTGATAGACTCTTTTCTCTCTCTTTTTCTCCTCCCTTTTTTTTTGTATCTAGATCTTCCTCTTGCTTTTATATCCAGCTACAACTCATTTGAATCTTACACTTGAAGGGCTGAGATTGCATTCCTAGAGCCTCTGTCCCATCCAGAACATACTAGCAAGCTTTTCCCTACATCCTTAGTTATGCCACCACTATTCATGGTCACTTCCTCATTAATGTGGCTAGAGGAGTGGTTGTTTTGCATTTGATGTGGAGGGGATGGCTTCTACACCCTTCTTTCTTCATCCTTCCCGTATTTGTCAAGCCTGCTTTCTCTCTTTTTTGATGTTCTAACTTTATGTGCCTCACGTAACTGGTGTTCGTCCCTGAGGTCTGGGGTGTGTCCTGGGAAATTACCTTAATCACCCATTTAACTTATACAGGGGATCCTCGTCCCCACAAATTTGTTGAGAATTTTGTAACATTGAAACTATCTTAATTTAATGGTAAGTAAAGAATAAAATCAAAATTGCTTTTCCCCTTCACTCAAGCTTGACCTTATTTGCAATATTACAATATTATCTAGTAGCCCAATATATATATATATATATATATATATATATATATATATATATATATATATATTTATATAATATTTTTTGGGCTAACTACATTTTGGCGGGCCAAAATGGCCAAATACCATCATTGACAAAAATATGTAGTGTTCTACCACTGTTTGCAAAATATTTAGTAGCATACCACTATTTTGAAACTCGATTTATGGAAACTTGAGTTTCATGTATATCTCGAGCTCTTCAAGCTCAAGTTCTTTAAAAGGATTTTTATTAAAAAAATCATTTAATTGGTTCTTTTGTAAATAACACTAACATTTTGGGTATTTCCACGTGAAAGCACTTATAAGTCACATCTTCAACTACTTTTAATCAATTCCCTACACTCTTTCTTTTAGTTCTAGTTCCAGAGTCTTTCTTCCTCAGTTCCTCAGCGATAGTTGCGTGGGTCTCTCCGGTTTGTTCTCCTCTTCTTCCTCATTTTCTTCCTTTTTTTTTTCTAATCCAGATTGATGCGAACCTCAATCGACACGCTTTGAGACCCAACAAAAATATTGGAATACTTGCCCAAGAAAGCTAAAATTCAGATTTTTGATAGAAACCCTGACCCAACGTTTATAATTGAAACGCGAACCAAAGGTATAAGTTGACC
Source organism: Castanea sativa (assembly GCF_040712315.1). NCBI lineage: Eukaryota > Viridiplantae > Streptophyta > Magnoliopsida > Fagales > Fagaceae > Castanea > Castanea sativa. Next base: position 44,922,815 of record NC_134013.1, read on the forward strand.
TTGACCCAATGATTATAAAGAATCACGAACCAAAGGTATAAAGTTTGAACGCCACAAGGAAGAATCCTTGATAAGTTCACAGTTCTTGAAGAATCAAAAGAGAGCAAAGCCTCACCTTTTCTGATTTCTATTCAATAATATTATGAAAAACGTTTACAAACTTCAGAGCCTATTTAAGGGCTCCATAAAACTTGACAGACAAGAAAATATATTCTAAAATAACTCCTAATTGATACCTTACCATATCAGGAATCAAATTTGACCTAAAAAGCATTAAATGCACCTAAAAACAAGGAAAATACCTAAAAAATGTACTAAATAGTAAAACCCTAAATAAAAGTTGATTTGGTCTGAAATTAGCATATCCAAAATAGGAAAAAATCTCCCTTAACTGATATTGAGCTAGAAAGTCAATCAACCATTAATTCATGCCATAAATCACTCGCAATTAAGCCAGATCAGCCCTAAATAACTTGAATTAAATTTATTACGTTTTCAGCTTCCTTTGGGCCAAGCTTGGAATGTCTTGCGTTAGAATCAGCCCAAATCTCTTGAATCAGCCCATTAAGTGCTTCTTTGATCTTCTTGGATTTTTCTCTTGTAATAGGCCCAACTGGTACATGCAATGGATCCTTGAATGCTTGTTGATTCTCATCACAGATCAAAAAATGGACCCAAAAAAAAAAACTTAAAATGGTGTCCCAAAATCAAAAAATTTCATCATCAATGAACTTGAAATTTATACAAAAGGGTGCCTAACAAAATGAAAGAGAAAACCGAGAGAGAGAGAGAGAGGCTATTGTGATTGAGAGTTCTTTATACAAAAGGTTGCCTACACTGCTACACTCCTAACAAGGAATTTGATTTCGCTGAAATAGAGTTTCACATTACCCTATATAATTTGTGGAACTTAAGTTTGTGAAACTTGAGTTACATGTCAAACTTGAGTTTCAAAAACTTAAGTTTTAAAAAGTGGTAGATTGCTAAAAATTTTGCAATTAGTGGTAGAACGCTACATATTTTGGCCAATGATGGTATTGGGCCATTTTGGCCACATTTTTAGTCCCTATCTTATACACCATATTTCAATTTGATCCATAACCTTTCAATTGTATCAATTTGGTCTCTAACCTTTTAGTACCATATCAATTTAGTCCCTGCTATTATTTTTTGGATAAAAATTAATAACGTTTCTAATAGCCAAAATAAAGAATTAGCTTCCATTGATATGAGAATAAACTAAAATTTTATTTTGGCCATTTGTCATGTCAGCAATTTTCATCCAATATATAATGACATGGACTAAATTGACACAATATTGAAAGGTTAGGGACAAAGTTGACACAATTGAAATGTTTGAGACCAAATTGACACAATTGAAATGTTTGAAACCAAATTGAAATATGGTGTAAAGAATAGAGGCCAAATATAGTTTACCCTTTTTCTAAAAGAAAAAAAATACCCTTTTATATTTTTAGTAAGGAATTGATTATAACAGAAAATAAAAACTCACAATAGATTTAGAAGCCCGTACAGTTATTAACAATTAGTTTAAGTACTTAAAAGTATTGTAACTATTAATGTTATTTATTGTAATTTTTTTCTTTACTTGTTGTGATTAGTGTATAATAAAGATAGGGTTGGTGATGTATAGTTGTATACACATGAAAATAATATTACTTACTTGGTTAATGAATTCCCTTAGAGCAATTGTTAATAAATTATAATAAGAAAGTTTTGCCACCACTTTTATGGGAAATATAAAAAGCTGTCAACAACATTTATTGTTTTATCATTCTCCCAATAAAATGTTTCTAAAAATAGCTCATAAACCAATGCCCTAAGGGCATTGGTTAATGTTTCCCTTACTTTATTTATAACTTATAAATCAATAAAATTTGGCTAAATTACGTTAGAGGAGAAGTAGGGACCGAACTTGCTTTCTCTTACAATGAGAATTTTATTAGGGTTTTAAATCCTTTGTTTTTTTAGGGAGGGGCGTGGGAAGGGATCTAGTTCAACAAAGAACATACTTGTTAGGATGCTTTTGGGTTTATTAGTATTTAGGAGGTCCAAATAATCTAAGGGCTATTGGCTTATCTCCTAAGTAGCCCTATTCACGGGTCCAATTTGTTCCCAACCAACAACCAACCTTATCAGATCAAGTGAGGAATTTCCAAACCTGCAGCCAATCCGTAACAGTATTAGGTTCATTGGTTTTGGTCTCTCTTGGGTGGTAGTCGGTTTCATGTGAAACCGAAAACCACCATAATTCGCTAAAAAGTGGTGAAATTTCATTAGATCTAGCAAGATCTAACCAAATCCATCCAAGATTTGGTGAGATCTGACTGAGATCTCGTTGGATACATAGTGATTTTCGCCTAATCGTGCAGAGAACTTGCCGGATTTGATGAACTTTAGGTGAATTTGGTGCTGCCATATTTAGTTGGAAATTTCATTGGAAAACTTGAAAATCTTTGAAATTTTTGCATTTCAGTCCAGTCGGGTCGGGTTTCCCGGGTTTTGGAGGAGGAGATCTGAAACCAACCACCAGCGTCAAGTTCTTGAGGTTGGGACTTGAGTCTGACCGCCAGAGCAGTCAAATCGGGTGGTTACAGGTCGAGTATAAGCGGGTTGGGTGGGTGGGCTAGACACCCTTACACCTAAGAAAGATATGAAAACAATTATATCCATATTAAAGTCCTTCACAATGAGAATTCAAATTTAATTTTAAGAAAAGTTAATGGATGACTAATTATATTTCCCACGATAAGGATGTCAAGATTTTTGTAAAATAGTTTATTAATAATTATCTTAATTTTTGTTCTAAGTATCTTTTTTGATTTTTTTTAATGTCAAATAACTTATTTAGTGTACAAATCAAGATAACCTCCTCACTCACTTAAAGTAAAATCATATTCTCATTACAAAACAACGGTTTAATTAATACCAATTACAATATAGTATTCTTATAATTTTTCAATTATCAGAGGTGCAAATTCAATTGTGATCATTATATATCATTGGTGCCATTATCAATGAAGCGATCAATTCCATTCTCTCAATCAACCTTAAAAAAATTTGTGAGCCTACGCTGCCCTAGCCACAGCCACAAGTGAAGTAATTTTATTCTTTTTTCTTTTCGTTTTCTTTTTTATTTAGCCAATGAAATGTTAGTAACTCAAGTGGCAAATTTTAAATAATGATAAATAAACATGTTTCTGAAAAGTGAAATCCAATTTCTCAGGACAGAAAGAAGATTTTAAAGTCTTGCCCGTGTTACCGAAGGATATTGAAGTTCAATTGTGAGTGTATTCTCTTATCTTATCTCCTTTCCCTATACATGTACGTGTGTGTTTCTAAAAAAAAAGATATTTAATGTTGTTGAGTCGTCTCACATCGGTAAGGTGTGATAATGAGAAGGGATTTATCACTTGCTCTACGACACTAACTGCTGGCATGCAGTTTTGGTGTTGGCGTGTGAATATATTCATTTATCTCATCCTCCTTCCCTTATATATATATATATATATATATATATATATGTGTGTGTGTGTGTGTGTGTGTGTGTGTTTCTCAACAAAAAGAAAAAAGTTTGCAAATTGGATTAAATTGGCAATGTCAACGTGATGATAATGAGACAAAAAAGACAGCCGGAAACATTTAGGCCCTGTTTGGCTGCAAAAAATTGAACACTCATCACCATCACTCAAATATCATCACTCATCACTCTGTAACTCACCCCTCAATAATCTCCAAAACAAGCCCAAGTCTGTTTGGCAACTAAACCCGGTTAACTTTTCCTTCTTAAAAATACAAAATACTCACATTTTGTGGGACTCACTTACTGTCCATCTTGCAGAGGGCACAAAATCGCTACCCGCATTGCTATTTCAGTATTGGGTTTCCATTTCTCTTTTTTGCTTTCCCATTTATTTCCAACAGCCTCTGTCTTCACCTCTCAAACCCCAAACCCAAAAGACCACCCAAATCTATTTTCTCTTTCCATTTTTTAAGCTTGTATTGTCTTTCTTTAACACTTGCATTACTGTCTTTCTGTTTTTTCATTGACACCTTTTTCTATTGTGCTATTTATTTCTTCAGTTCTCCAAAAACAAAACCAAATATGTAGGGACCCGTGTGTGCTTCTTGCAAGCTACTTGAAGTTCTTGTGTCTTCCATTATGTCACCCACTTTACTTTGATGCATATAGAGTAAAATACATGAGTTGCTATACTGATCTAGTTGTTCTTAACCAAGCATTCACAGTGAAAAAAAAAAAAAAAAGAGGCGGAACCCAGCAGCTTCGGGCATATCTCAACACAAAAATTCGAAAAAATCCTTGACCATCAAGATCATCTTTGATCTAATCTTGACCTCATTTTAAACCATAAGCCAAAAAAACCAAAGCTTTCAAGCTTCAGCCTTTTTTAACAGAGAGAAAAAATAAAGAAGAAAAAGAAATCACAATGTTTTGAGGGAGAGAGCCCCGCCGGCCATAAATCAAGCCTCCTTTCAATCAAGCCACTCTTTAGTCAGCAACTTCCTCAGCTGGATGGGCTCTCTTCGGCTAGCCAAATGCTTCGGATGTAGCAGATTTTTGAGAGGAAGAGAAGTGAGAGGAGGAAGAAAGAAGTTTATGGAAGAGTAAAGGAAAAAAAAAAAAAAAAAGAACTGAAGCAGAGGAGGAGATCTAAAAATGAAAAAGAAAAGAAATAAAGAAGAAGAACTGAAGTAGAGAAGCCAACGGTAATAAATAGATGTGATAATACACAGGAACGGAGCCAGGATTTTAAGTTAAGGGGGACGACTTTGACCTCTAATTTGGCAGCTTCTTAGTCGTGGAGGTTTTTTTTTTTTAATTTTTAATGTGTGCATTTGCTAGGTAAAGACAAAATTATTCTATTTAAAACTTTTTAAAGGGCAATTATTTATTTGAGTAAAATTGGTTAATTAGACTTAATTTTTTTTAGCTTTGTTATTGGTGATTTTTGTTGTTGCACAAATGTTTTTGGGCTAGTATATGTTGTTTTAGATTTTAAATCTATAAAATTTTAATGGCCTTTAAAATGAGAAAAGTGCTAGAAGTATATTGATGATATAGTGAGTGATTATTGATAAGTAAAAAAGTTATGCAAGTAATAAACCCAGATGCGAACCAATAAGAATTTGTACCTCAACAGTTTATAAAAATATTGTAAATAAGTTTGTATCTTTAACGTTACTCTAAAAAGATTCAATAATATTGTTAATAGGGTAAAATGTAATTTTATAGAACAAAATTGCTAAAATTAATGCATATATATATATAATTTTTTTTTTTAAATTAGGGGGGGCCACTGCCCCCCTTGGTCAATGAATGCCTCCGTCCCTGATAATACACAACCATTGGGGGGGCCACCAGTGCACCATAATTACACTTTTGCCACTGAGTTAATAAACCCATAACTTGAAAACCAGCTTTCCATGTTTCCGAATTTGTTAACTCTCAATCCAAAAAATTGGGTTTTGTTAACTGAGTTGTCATCCGGGAAAAGCAGCCAAACAGAACTTATACATGTGGGGCCCACAGTTTTTAGATTATGAGTTAACAAAACTCAGTTTTGTTAACTGAGTTTGGCAAAATCCAAACAAGGCCTTACCTATTTATTTCAGTTGTCCACTCACCGTCTATTAGGATTGTGCGTGGGTACATATATTTTATCAATTTGTTAGTTTTAGTTGTATTATATACTAAAATTTTGAAGTAAGTAAATTATGTATTTGGTGATTTATTTTTTATACTATATTTTAATTTAGTCCATAACATTTTAATTGTTTCAATTTGTTTTCAACCTTTCAATATTATATTAATTTAATCTCTACCATTATCTCTTAGATAGAAATTGCTGACGTAACAAATAACTATAAAAAAAAAATTTGTTTCCGTTGATATGGTAATAAACTTTTTTTTTTTTTTAATTTTGGCCGTTTGTCACTTAGTGATTTCCATTCAAAAGATTACAACAAGACTAAATTGACACAATACTGAAAGGTTAGGGACCAAATTGAAATATGATATAAAGGATAGGAACTAAATATATAATTTATCCATTTTAAATTTTATTTTATCATTTATGAATAAATTTTAATATGTAGCAACGTTAATTGTTTTAATAGGAGTTACAAGTTATTGACTACAACCAAATTTGTAGAGAAATTTTATCCAATATAGATTCAAGTTCAACATATAAATTGATTAATTAATAATAACAAACCAAGATTAATTCATATAGAGAATCATGTATTATGGTCCATGAAAAAATATATACAAAAAAAGAAATAAAGATTAAAAAAAAACCCCTGACCCACGGGTACTCGATCTGATCTGATCTGACCTGACTCGCGAAGCAAATGGGACAGATTCAGGTTTTAAAAATCCAACCCATAGCGAGCTCAGGTATTATGCATACCCGGCCTGAACTCGACCCATATAAAAATTAAATACCCAAGGTATAAATACTTCTTTTTCTCATTTCTCAATTCATTTCCTTAACCCTTATCTCTCACCTCTCAGCCGCCCTCCCTCTCCTTCACTCTCACTCTCACTTGTTGCCATCGATCCCTGCCTCCCTCACCATCACTAGAAATGAGAGAGAGAGAGAGAGAGAGAGAGAGAGAGAGAGAGAGAGAGAGAGAGAGAGAGAGAGAGAGAGAGAGAGAGAGAGAGAGAGAGAGAGAGAGAGAGAGCGAGAGCGAGAAAGTAGAAGCTTGACTTGGATAGCAAGGTTGAGGCCAAGGCCAAGGCTCTAATGGAGGATCATAAAGCTCTTTAAGGTGGCAAAGCCACGAGAGGTCATCTAGGGTTTTGGAGACATGAGGAACGCGAAGAGCTTCATTTGCCCACTCCATTCCTCTCCGAATTCCTTTCTTCAAAAAATCCATGTCCTTGTGAAACACCTCGCCCAAGTGTGCCAAATTCCCCACCATGCATCCCTTCTTAATTGACAACGTTGTTTTTGTTAGGATTAGTGCCCTTAAATCCTATTGTATGATGCTATGTATTTTATTATGTATGGCACTATGTATGACTTAATGTTGTGTTTAATAAAGTTGTTTTATTATTATCTAAAATAATGGGAACATGAATATTGGGACATTATCATATAGTCCATGAGATGCATAATATGTGATTTATGTGATTTAGTCACAGAAGATATAGATCACAAGTTCTTTGTAAACTCGGAATTTAGTTCGTAGTCGGTGATGAAATTGGGCATTTCATCTGCGAAGACTATAACATATCAACTAAGATGATTTGTCTTGAATATGGAAATAGAAATTTCTAGTTGGTATGTTGATATGTTTTAAGAGTTAAAACATATTGAACTGGACCGGTGTGAGATTTATTATTCTCTTAACGACTGTCAAATGAATAATAAACTCACGACTTATGTTTGCATGAACTCTTAATCCTGAGAGAATAATGGACTTGATCATGAAGTGTAGGTTGCTTTGATATATCAGAAGTGGGATTTAAAGTAATGGTCAAAATCTCAATATGTTGGGCAACCACATTTAGTGTTGATGGAACATATATTCTCAAGATGGAATTCATAGACTTTTAACGGAGATACAAAATATTCCCTTGAGATAAGTTTAATGGGTTTGTTATTCAAAGAGTTAGGCCTAACCACTTTAGTAAGGAGTTACTAAAGTATATACATTTATGGAATTGGATTTCATAAATATATAATGAATAACTTTAAAGGATTAAACCGGATACTCAAGGAATTAAGATGTAATAATCTACAAAGTGGCAGTCTTCTTTCATGACTTTGTATTACTACGAATATTTTATGAAGATGTTGCATGTACAATAAAGTCTTGGGATATAATTTATAAATAAGGCTTAGAGTGCAACTATATTTATATAGTGGTATTAAATATAGTTAATGGTAACTTTGGACTTGTCAAGAGTTGATAGAAAAGCCCAAGGCCCATTGGAGCTAGTGTCTTATTTGTCCCTTTTGGTCCCACTCCATGCCACACACTTAAGCCCAATTGAAAGGCCCAAAAGGCCAGCCCAATTAGATAATCAGTTAGACACAAAGGGAGAAACATATAAAATTTTTCTGTAGAGAATTGTAAGAACACTATTGCAAAGTGGTGTAAGAAGTGTTAGACACTTTTTGACATTCTCCTTTGGAACTAATTGAGAGACCACACATCTTGGGCGTTAGTGGAATTGGAGTGAAGATTGAAAGTGTTCCCAAGTGCTTCTGATCTTCGGTTTTGAAATTCACCGCTCTAAGGTACACTCTCTTGTTCTCATATTCTAAAACTTATATAATGTTAACTTTTATGAATGAAGTAGATCCGTTATTTTTTCCGCTGCGTATATGCATATTTCCATCAAATGGTATCAGAGCGGTCTTCATTTCGTATCTGTTTAACATGTTTTGAGTTTTGGAATAAGTGACAATAGTTTCATGTTGTTAGAAATTAATTTTCTGCATGGTTGTTGAAATTATTTTTTTGGATAAAAACTGATATTGATGTTATGATGTTGTTTAATTTTGAGTTTAATATGTTAAACTGAACTTTAAGGCTATAGCATCAATGAAATTCAATTTTGATATCAATTTATGTTCACTATGATCGTATGTTGGTTGTTTTGTACATGAAAACGTTTAAAAACTGTCATAGAAAAATTCTGGAAAATTCAAAATTCGCGAAGCTCGATCAATCGAGGAGCTATCGAGCTGACTGAAGATTTCTCGATCGGTCGAGGCTCTGTCGATAATCAAACGAGCTTCGTAGAACTTTTTCTTAATCGATCAAGAATCTGTTGAGGATCGATTGAGGACTGTGGATCTGAAGGAAAAAATATGGTTTTGTATCTCATACAAAACACATAGCGGAAGCAACAAATAAGGATCTATTTCATTCATGATTGATAACGTGCACTATGTAAATTTTAGAATTTAAGAACAAGATAGCGTACCTTGGTGTGGAGAAATTCAAAACAAAGATTAGAAGCACTTGGGAACACTTTTAATCTTCACTCCAATTCCACTTTACGCCCAAGATGTGTGGTCCCTCAATCAGTTTTTCAAGGGAGAATGAAAGTGTGTCTCACACTCTCTCACACACCGTTTCTTATTTGTTTTCTTTCTCTCTAATAAAAATTCTGTATGTTTCTCCCTTTATAACTAACTGATTATCTAATTGGGTTGGCCTATTAGACCTTTCCAATTGGGCTTTAGTATGTGGCTTGGAGTGGGACCAAAAGGGACCAATAAGACACTAGCTCCAATGGGCCTTAGGCTTTTCCGTCAACTCTTGACAAGTCCAAAGTTACCATTAATTATATTTAATACCATTATATAAATATAATTGCACTCTAGGCCTTATTAATAAATTATATCCCAAGACTTTATTATACATGCAACCCTTTCATAAAATATTCGTAGTAACACAAAGTCATAAATGTAGACTGCCACTTTGTAAATTACTACATTTTATCCTTGAGTACCCGATTTAATCCTTTAACGTTATTCATTATATATTTATGAAATCCAATTTCATAAATATATACTTTAGTAATTTCTTACTAAAGTGGTTAGGCCTAACTCTCTGAATAACTGAAACTATTAAACTTATCTCAAGGAAATATTTTATATCTCCATCAAGAGACTATGAATTCCATCTTGAGAATATATGTTCCATCAACACTAAATGTGGCTGCCCAACATACTGAGGTTTTGACCGTCACTTCAGATCTCACTCCTGATATATCAAAGCAACCTACACTTCATGATCATGTCCATTATTCTCTCAGGATTAAGAGTTCATGCAAATAGAAGTCATGAGATTTATTATTCAATTGACAATCGTTAGGAGAATAATAAATCTCACAGTGGTCCTGTTCAATATGTCTTAACTCTTAAAACATATCAACATATCAACTAGAAGTCTCCACTTCCATGATCAAGACAAATCATCTTAGTTGATACATTATAGTCTTCGCAGATGAAATGCCCAATTTCATCACCGACTATGAACTATAAATTCTGAGTTTACAAAGAACTTGTGATTTACATCTTCTGTGACTTTTCACATAAATCACATACAATGCATCTCATGGATTATATGATAATGTCTCATATTCATGTTACCATTATTTTAGATAATAATAAAATAACTTTATCAATCACAATATTAAGTCATACATCATGTCATACATAATGTCATACATAATATCATACATAACATCATACAATAGGATTTAAGGGCACTAATCCTAACAATCTCCCACTTGCCCTAAAGACTATTGTGCACTAATCTAACTCTCATTCCCTCCAAATGTGACTCGAAAGTCCTTTGAGGTAAAGCTTTGGTAAAAGGATCTGCTAGATTATTTGCACTTTCAATCTTTGCTACCACAACATCTCCACGAGCAACAATGTCTCGAATGATGTGGTACTTCCTCTCAATGTGCTTTCCCTTCTTGTGATTCCTTGGATCTTTGGATTGTGCAACCGCTCCACTATTGTCGCAAAACAATGTGATGGGAACTTGCTCCATTCTCACAACACCAAGATCAGAAAGGAATTTCTTGAGCCAAACAGCCTCCTTTGCTGCTTCACAAGCAGCAACGTACTCGGCTTCCATGGTGGAGTCCGCAATACAAGATTGCTTAACACTCCTCCAACTTATGGCTCCACCTCCCAAGGTGAAAACACATCCTGAAGTGGATTTTCTGAAATCTAGATCCGATTGAAAATCTGAATCTGTATAGCCAACGGGAATCAAATCCTTACTATGGTAAACAAGCATATAATCTCTCGTTCTCCTAAGATACTTGAGAATATGCTTTATAGCTTGCCAATGTTTTGGTCCTGGATTTGATTGATATCGGCTGACCATGCCAACTGAATAACAAATATCTGGTCTAGTACAAAGCATGGCATACATGAGACTTCCCACCGCAGAAGCATAAGGAACTTGTCTCATCATATTTTCTTCCTCTTGAGTCTTAGGCCTTTGGTCATCAGACAAAGGAACTCCATGTCTAAAAGGAAGCAATCCTTTCTTGGAGTTTTGCATGCTAAACCGTTCTAGGACCTTATCTATATATCCAGCTTATGATAAGCCTAACATCTTATTCTTGCGATCTCGCTAAAGCTTGATCCCTAGAATAAAGTTAGTCTCACCCAAGTCTTTCATATCAAATTGGCTTGACAACCAAACTTTAACCGATGACATTACCCCTACATCATTCCCAATGAGTAGAATATCATCAACATAAAGCACTAGGAACATTGCTACTTTGTCTCGATGTCTTTTGTACACACATGGTTCATCAAGATTTTGTTCAAAACCAAATGACTTGATTGTTTGATCAAATCTGATGTTCCATAACCTAGATGCTTGTTTAAGTCCATAAATGGCCCTATTCAACTTGCATACCATATGCTCTTGGTTCTTTGCTATGAAACCTTCTGGTTGCAACATGTATATTTCTTCTTCAAGATTGCCATTAAGAAATGCAGTCTTGACATCCATTTGCCAAATCTCATAATCATAATGAGCAGCAATGGATAAGAGAATTCTGATAGATTTAAGCATGGCTACTGGCAAAAAAGTTTCATCATAATCAATACCTTCTTTTTGTGGATACCCTTTCGCCACTAGTCTTGCTTTAAAGGTTTCAACCTTTCCATCTATCCCTCTCTTTCTCTTGTAAACCCATTTGCAACCAACAGGTTTAATGCCGTTAGGCGCCTTTACAAGATCCCATACATGATTGGAATCCATAAAATCAAATTTAGATTTCATAGCTTGGACCCAATGATGTGCATCTATATCATTCATTGCTTCATCATAAGTGTAAGGATCCGATTCAGCCTCTTCTGAGATAGCCTCATAAGTTTCTCCTAAACCTACGAATCTTATAGGAGGCCGAACAACTCTCCCACTATGACGAGGCACCTGTGTACTAGACATCTCATGAGTAGTATCTTGTGGTGTATCTAATACAGTCACATCATCCCTAGTTTCATCCATTGGTTGTTCAACTACAGGTTCGTTCATTTCAGCCAAGACAACTCTACTTCTAGGAGTGAAATTATTCATATAGTCATTTTCCAAGAATTTGGCATTTGTGCTAACAAACACTTTATTATCCTTATGACTATAGAATAAACCTCCAACTGTTCCTTTTGGATACCCTACAAAAAATACCACTTCTGTTTTAGACTGTAACTTGTCAGACTTTCCTTTCAACACATGTGCTGGACAACCCCAAATGTGGAGATGTCTCATACTAGGCTTACGCCCATTCCACAACTCTATAGGTGTTTTAGGAATAGACTTCGAAGGTACTAAATTCAGAAGATACATTACAGTATTTAAGGCATATCCCCAAAAAGAAATTGGTAGAGTCGAATAACTCAACATGGACCTAACCATATCTAAAAGAGTCCTATTCCTTCTTTTTGCTACACCATTTTGTTGTGGAGTTCCAGGTGCAGTCAATTGGGATATAATCCCATTGTTAGTCAAGTAATCCTTAAAATCACCAAGAAGGTATTCGCCACCTCGATCAGATCGAATGGCCTTTATGTGTTTACCCAATTGATTCTCAACTTCAGCCCTAAACTCTTTGAACTTTTCAAAGGCTTCGGACTTCCGTTTCATTAGGTACACATAACCAAATCTAGAGTAATCATCATTGAAAGTAATGAAATACTCATAGCCACCTCTTGCTTGGATTGACATAGGACTACATACATCTGAATGTACTAGTTCTAGCCAATCTTGGGCTCTTCTACCATTTGCATTAAAAGGTCGTTTGGTCATCTTACCTTCTAAACAAGATTCACAAACTGGAAAACCATCAAAGTCCATGGGCTGTAAAAGTCCATCTTTGATTAGTCTTTGAATCCTACTTGAATTAATATGACCTAAACGCAAGTGCCATAGATATGCATCACTAGTAGAAGGAAACTTTCTCTTTAATGATTTTACATGAGAGCTACTATCTAATTCAGAATTGTATAATTCATGCTTATCAGGAGTTAAAATATAAAGACCATCCACAATATTGCCAGAACAGATAAACACATTACCCTTCTTTATTACAATATTGTCTTTCAGGATAACACAATATCCATGTTTACCTAAGTAAGTTGCAGAAATTAAATTCCTACGAACATTATGTACATACAAACAGTCTTCCAATATTAAAACTCTAGACTTAAAACATAAATTAAACACTCCAACAGCTACAACCGGAATCTTGCTCCCATCAGCCAAAGTAAGAAATAGTTCTCCCTCATTCAACTTTCTGGTCTCTTGGAACCCCTACAAAGAATTGCAGATATGATTAGTACAACCTGAATCCACACACCAGGAATCTGTTGGATTCTGTACCAAACATATTTCAAGAAGAAATGAACTTTTCATACCCTTATTCTTGGCAGCTTTGAATGTTGGACAATTCCTCTTCCAATGTCCTTTCTCACCACAATGGAAACACTTTCCTTTGGTTTTCTTTCCTTTGTTGGCAATCCCTAAGGCAATTTGTTTACCATCATTCTTAGTAAAGTCCTTCTTCTTCTTCTTCTTACCCTTGCCTTTCGACTTAGGTTGAGAAGTAGAAGCTTCACCCACATTGGCTTCAACACTAGAAGTACCAAGGATGCCTTCCGCCGCTACTAACTCATTCATTAATTCAAACAAAGAATAAATCTTTTTGTTCATATTATAATTGAGTATGAATTCCTTGAATGATTCTGGTAGTGACTGGAGTATTATATCCACTTGGGATTCTCCATCAATGTCGGCACCTAAAACTTCTAATGTGTTCAAATTAGCAATCATCTTAAGATAATGCTCCCTCACTGAACTTCCTGCAGCCATTTTGGTATTATAAATTTGCCTCATGGTTTCTTGCCTTGCAGAACAGCCTTGCTCACCAAACATCTCCTTCAGACTATGCATTATGTCCGAAGCAAGTTCTACATCTTGCATTTGATGTTGTAGAATATTTGAGATAGATGCTAGGATATAGCACTTGGCCATCTCATTAGATTTCTGCCAACGATCATATCGCTGTTTTTCCTCAAGATGAGCATCTAATGAAAGAAAGTTAGGACATGGTTGAGTAAGCACATATTTGTGCTCTTCAGCAGTAAGAACAATGTCCAAATTTCTTTTCCAGTCAACATAGTTGGATCCAGTCAGTTTGTTTTGGTTAAGAATAGAAACAAGTGGGCTAAATGATGCCATGATAAAATCTGAAAATAATAAACATGAATATAATAAGTAAACTGCACATTATCAATTTAGCATATAAGCATATAATATGGAACCTTAATAAAACCATAAAATAATATATGCAACGACAACCCAATCTCATGTTCAATATCCCTCAGCATAGAGTGAACATAAAATACTATGATTGGTTGAGAACTATTCTCATTATTAGTGTTATCATGATAACTCTTATCAAACACTAATAATATGTCGTTTTACATTTAGCCTCTAAGTAATAATAGTAAGAACTCAGCATAGAAGATACTATAATACTTAGTCTAGTGTATACAATTGTCTAGAATCATGTGTAACCACATTTCATCCCTTTAACAGGCTTATTTTGTAGTACCATGATAAAACACCCTCCGCATGGAATGCAAAGCTCGAAGCTAAGACAAGGTGTTTATCAAACCACTATAAACCAGGAAATTCAATCTTGTAGGACCATGAAATAAATACTCTCCGCATGAAATGCTAAGCTTGAGGCAAAGACAAAGTATAAATTTCACACTACTATGAACCAACAATGGAGGTTGTGAGATCCAACCCTTGTATCTCTCTCCCACTAGATATTTTAAATTAAAGGTTTTTAAGATGAAGAACCATAATAATGCTAGACACGTTGAAAATATAAACCTAATCTCATTAGGAATAAATTTCATTATCCTAGCATTAATATATATAAATATATATAACGTAATATAAACTCATATATTACAAAACTATATTATATTATATTATATATATATAATACAATATATAATATATGATTATTATATTATATTATATATATTACTATTGTACTTTCAGACGGTGGAATCCTTTATATACGGATTCACTTTTCAAAAGCACAATAAAGCCATAAGCATTTGCACACTAAGCCAATTCAACCGTGGGCCATCAAATTGTCTTATTCTAACTTGCAATAACTTGCTACTCGTGCATAGGACAACCAACCCGTACAAACCATGGCATGAAAAAAATCTAAGCCAAGCAATTAAAGACCAAGTCATGCCATAATTCAAGCCATGAAATCCATGCATTAAGTCCAAGCCACCAAACGGTGCAATGAAAATCCAAAGTTATTTGACAGTTGCATAACTTCCATTCAATAAATTTCACCAAGCCGTGCTCCAAATTTCACCAAGCCGTGCGTTAACAAAAAGAAACGCACATACAGTTATTGAAATTCAATAACTGTTTCCTTGGCATTAATCAATGACGGCACAACCAATCTCACTTGGTGATATATATATACACGGATTCTATGAATATTAAAAAACATGACACAACGCCATAACATGATGCAGAAAATTGAAACACAAAGATAACAGTTTTCTTAAATTCTAAAATTCAATCACACGCTATACTATCATAATATGAAAACCTGGCTCTGATACCAATTGAAGGAAAAATTCTGGTTTTGTATCTCATACAAAACACATAGCGGAAGCAACAAATAAGGATCTATTTCATTCATGATTGATAACGTGCACTATGTAAATTTTAGAATTTAAGAACAAGATAGCGTACCTTGGTGTGGAGAAATTCAAAAAAAAGATTAGAAGCACTTGGGAACACTTTTAATCTTCACTCCAATTCCACTGTACGCCCAATATGTGTGGTCTCTCAATCAGTTTTTCAAGGGAGAATGAAAGTGTGTCTCATACTCTCTCACACACCGTTTCTTATTTGTTTTCTTTCTCTCTAATAAAAATTCTGTATGTTTCTCCCTTTATAACTAACTGATTATCTAATTGGGTTGGCCTATTAGGCCTTTCCAATTGGGCTTTAGTATGTGGCTTGGAGTGGGACCAATAAGACACTAGCTCCAATGGGCCTTAGGCTTTTCCGTCAACTCTTGACAAGTCCAAAGTTACCATTAATTATATTTAATACCACTATATAAATATAATTACACTCTAGGCCTTATTAATAAATTATATCCTAAGACTTTATTACACATGCAACCCCTTCATAAAATATTCGTAGTAACACAAAGTCATAAATGTAGACTGCCACTTTGTAAATTACTACATTTTATCCTTGAGTACTCAGTTTAATCCTTTAACGTTATTTATTATATATTTATGAAATCCAATTTCATAAATATATACTTTAGTAATTTCTTACTAAAGTGGTTAGGCCTAACTTTCTGAATAACTGAAACCATTAAACTTATCTCAAGGGAATATTTTATATCTCCATCAAGAGACTATGAATTCCATCTTGAGAATATATGTTCCATCAACACTAAATGTGGCTGCCCAACATACTGAGGTTTTGACCATCACTTCAGATCTCACTCCTGATATATCAAAGCAACCTACACTTCATGATCAGATCCATTATTCTCTCAGGATTAAGAGTTCATGCAAATAGAAGTCGTGAGATTTATTATTCAATTGACAGTCGTTAGGAGAATAATAAATCTCACAGCGGTCCTGTTCAATATGTCTTAACTCTTAAAACATATCAACATATCAACTAGAAGTTTCCACTTCCATGATCAAGACAAATCATCTTAGTTGATACGTTATAGTCTTCGCAGATGAAATGCCCAATTTCATCACCGACTACGAACTATAAATTCTGAGTTTACAAAGAACTTGTAATTTACATCTTCTGTGACTTTTCATATAAATCACATACAATGCATCTCATGGATTATATGATAATGTCTCATATTCATGTTACCATTATTTTAGATAATAATAAAATAACTTTATCAATCACAATATTAAGTTATACATCATGTCATACATAATATCATACATAATATCATACAATAGGATTTAAGGGCACTAATCCTAACAGGATCTAGAATTTTCCCTAAGTGTTTTTAACATGTATAAAGAGCAAAGCTATGTGTAATTTGTTTATGCATGTTTTTAAATTTTAAAAACCTTTATTTTAAAACATCTAGTAGGAAAGAGATACAAGGGTTGGATCTCACAGTCTCCATTGTCGGTTTATAGTAGTGTGATTAAGTACCTCGCCTTGGCATATATGTCTTGCTCCCTTCGGAGGGTGTTTAATTCATAGTACTACAGATTAAACTTCTTAATGATGAATAATACGTGTTTTTACATTAAGAACGACCACGCTACCGTGGAGTTACTTAATGACTCACATAGAATTCAGTCAATGGTGTATACTAGACTAAGTTTAATGTTAACCTTCTTTCAAAGCTATGTCATTATTACTTAGAGGCTAAAGGAAAAACGACATATTATTAGTGTTTGATAAGAGTTATCATGATAGCACTAGTAATGAGAATAGTTCTCAATCAATCATAGTGTTTATAATTTACTTGCTTCCAAGGAATTTTAAACATGGGATTGAGTTGTCGTTGCATATATTATTTTATGGTTTTATTAAGGTTCCATATTATATGCTTATATGCTAAATTGATAATGTCCAGTTTACTTATAATATTCATGTTTATTATTTTCAGATTTGAACAGGGCATCATTTAGCCCACTTGTTTCTATTCTTAATCAAAACAAACTAACTGGATCTAACTATGTTGACTAGAAAAGAAATTTAGCCATTGTTTTAATAGCTGAAGAGTACAAATATGTGTTTACTCAACCATGTCCTAGTTTTCCTTCATGAGATGCTCCTCTTGAAGAAAAACAACGATATGATCGTTGGCAGAAATCTAATGAAATGGGCAAGTGCTATATCCTAGCATCCATTTCAAATGTTCTACAGCATCAATTGCAGGATGTAGAACTAGCTTCAGATATTATGCATAGTCTGAAGGAGATGTTTGGCGAGCAAGGCCGTTCTGTAAGACAAGAAACCATGAGGCAAATTTATAATACCAAAATGGCTGAAGGTAGTTCAATGAGAGAGCATTGTCTTACAATGATCTCTAATCTGAATACATTAGAGGTTTTAGGTGCCGACATTGATGGAGAATCCCAAGTGGATGTGATACTCCAATCACTACCGGAATCATTCAAGAAATTCAGACTCAATTACAATATGAACAAAAAGATTTATTCTTTGTTTGAATTAATGAATGAGTTAGTGGCAGCAGAAGGCATCCTTGGTACTTCTAGTGTTGAAGCCAATGTGGGTGAAGCTTCTACTTCTCAACCTAAATTGAAAGGCAAGGGTAAGAAGAAGAAGAAGAAGGACTTCACTAAGTAAGAAGGTAAGTAAACTGCCTTAGGGGTTGCTGACAAAGAAAAGAAGCTCAAAGGAAAGTGTTTCCATTGTGGTGAGAAAGAACATTGGAAGAGGAATTGTCCAAAGTTTAAAGTTGCAAAGAACAAGGGTATGAAAATTTCTTTTCTTCTTGAAATATGTTTGGTACAGAATCTCACAGATTCCTGGTGTGTGGATTCAGGTTGTACTAATCATATCTGTAATTCTTTACAGGGGTTCTAGGAGACCAGAAAGCTAAATGAAGAAGAGTTGTTTCTTACCTTAGCGGATGGGAGTAGAGTTCCAGTTGTATCTGTTGGAGTGTTTAATTTATGTTTTAGTTCTAGGGTTTTAATATTGGAAGACTGTCTGTTTGTACCTAATTTTTGTAGGAATTTAATTTCTGCAACTTATTTAGGTAAACATGGGTATTGTATTATCCTGAAAGACAATGTTGTAATAAAGAAGGATAAAATGTTTATTTGTTCTGGCAATATTGTAGATGGTCTTTATATTTTAACTCCTGATAAGCATGAATTATACAATTCTAAATTCGATAGTAGCTCTCATGTAAAATCATTAAAGAGAAAGTTTCCTTCTAATGATGCATATCTTTGGCACTTGCGTTTGGGTCATATTAATTCAAATAGGATTCAAAGACTAATCAAAGATGGACTTTTACAGCCCATGGACTTTGATGAATTTCCAGTTTGTGAATCTTGTTTGGAAGGTAAAATGACCAAGCGACCTTTTAATGCAAAAGGTAGAAGAGCCCAAGAGTTACTTGATTAATTCATACAGATGTATGTGGTCCTATGTCAACCCAAGCAAAAGTAGGTTATGAGTATTTCATCACTTTCACGGACGATTACTCAAGATATGGTTATGTGTACCTAATGAGACGGAAGTCCGAAACCTTTGAAAAGTTCAAAGAGTTTAGGGCTGAAGTTGAGAATCAATTAGGCAAACGCATAAAGGTCATTCGATCTGATCGATGTGGCAAATACCTTCTTAGAGATTTTAAGCATTACCTAATTCAAAATGGGATTGTATCCTGATTGCCTGCACCTAGAACTCCTCAACAAAATGGTGTAGTGGAGAGAAGGAATAGGACTTTTTTGGAGATGGTTAGGTCCATGATGAGTTATTCAACTTTACCGATTTCCTTTTGGGGATATGCACTAAAAACTGCTATGCATATTTTGAATTTGGTTCCATAAAAATCTGTTCCTAACACACCCAAGGAATTGTGGAGTGGGCGCAAGCCTAGTATGAAGTATCTTCACATTTGGGGATGTCCAGCACGTGTGTTGAAAGGGAAGTCTGATAAGTTGGAATCTAAAACGGAAGTGTGCATGTTTTTAGGGTATTCAAAGGAAACCAAGGGTTATTTATTCTATAATCATAAGGATAACAAAGTGTTTGTTAGCACTCATGCCAAATTTTTGGAAGATGATTATGTGAATAATTTTAATCCTAGGAGTAAAGTTGTTTTGGCTGAAATAGATGAAACTGTTGTTGAACAACCAATGGATGAAACTAGGGATGATGTGGTTGTATTAGATACACCACAAGATACTACTCGTGAGATGTCTAGTACACAGGTGCCTCGTCGTAGTGGGAGAATTGTTCAGTCTCTAGTGAGATTTATAAGTTTGGGAGAAACTTATGAAGCTATCTTTGAAGAGGCTGAATCGAATCCCTACACTTATGAAGAGGCAATAAATGATATAGATGCACATCATTGGGTCCAAGCTATGAAATCTGAATTGGATTCTATGTATTCCAATCATGTGTGGGATCTTGTAGAGGCGCCTAATGGCATTAAACCTATTGGTTGCAAATGGGTTTACAAGAGGAAGAGAGGGATAGATGGAAAGGTTGAAACCTTTAAAGCAAGACTAGTGGCGAAAGGGTATACGCAAAAAGAAGGCATTGACTATGATGAAACCTTTTCGCCAGTAGCCATGCTTAAATTTATTAGAATTCTCTTATCCATTACTGCTCATTATGATTATGAGATTTGGCAAATGGATGTCAAGACTGCATTTCTTAATGGCAATCTTGAAGAAGAAATCTATATATTGCAATCGGAAGGTTTCATAGCAAAGAACTAAGAGCATATGGTATGTAAGTTGAAAAGGTCCATTTATGGACTTAAGCAAGCATCTAGGTCATGGAACATCAGATTTGATCAGG
Source organism: Castanea sativa (assembly GCF_040712315.1). Classification (NCBI taxonomy): domain Eukaryota; kingdom Viridiplantae; phylum Streptophyta; class Magnoliopsida; order Fagales; family Fagaceae; genus Castanea; species Castanea sativa. The sequence continues at coordinate 44,943,476 of NC_134013.1, forward strand.
CAATCAAATCATTTGGTTTTGAACAAAATCTTGATGAACCATGTGTGTACAAGAGACATCAAGACAAAGTAGTAATGTTCCTAGTGCTTTATGTAGATGACATTCTAATCATTGGAAATGATGTAGGGGTAATGTCATTAGTTAAAGTTTGGTTGTCAAGCCAATTTGATATGAAGGACTTGGGCGAAGCTAACTATATTCTAGGGATCAAACTTTGACGAGATCGAAAGAATAAGATGTTAGGCTTGTCACAAGCTGGATATATTGATAAGGTTCTAGAACAGTTTAGCATGCAAAACTGCAAGAAATGATTACTTCCTTTTAGACATAGAGTTCCTCTGTCTGATGACTAAAGGCCTAAGACGCAAGAGGAAGAAAATATGATGAGACAAGTTTCCTATTCTTCTGCTGTGGGAAGTCTCATGTATGCCATGCTTGGTACTAGACCGGATATTTGTTATTCAGTTGGCATAGTCAGCCGATATCAATCAAATCCAGGACCAAAACATTGGCAAGCTGTAAAACATATTCTCAAGTATCTATGGAGAACGAGAGACTATATGCTTGTTTACCGTTGTGAGAATTTGATTCCCATTGGCTATACAGATTCGAATTTTCAGTCAGATCTAGATTTCAAAAAATCCACATCGGGTTGTGTTTTCACCTTGGGAGGTGAAGCCATAAGTTGGAGGAGTGTTAAACAATCTTGTATTGCTGACTCCACGATGGAAGCTAAGTATGTTGCTGCTTGTGAAGCAGCAAAGGAGGCTATTTGACTCAAGAAATTCCTTTCTGATCTTGGTGTTGTGAGAATTGAGCAAGTTTCCATTACATTGTTCTGCGACAATAGTGGAGTGGTTGCACAATCCAAAGATCCAAGGAATCACAAAAAAGGAAAGCACATTGAGAGAAAGTATCACATCATTCGAGACATTGTTACTCGTGGAGATATGGTTGTAGCAAAGATTGATTGTGCAAAGAATCTAGCGGATCCCTTTACCAAAGCCTTGCCCCAAATGACTTTCGAGTCACATTTGGAGGAGATGAGAGTTAGATTAGTGCACAATAGTGTTTAGGGCAAGTGGGAGATTGTTAATTAGTGCCCTTAAATCTTATTGTATGATACTATGTATTTTATTATATATGACATTATGTATGACTTAATGTTGTGTTTAATAAAATTGTTTTATTATTATCTAAAATAATGGTAACATGAATATTAGGACATTATCATATAGTCCGTGAGATGCATAGTATGTGATTTATGTGATTTAGTCACAGAAGATATAGATCACAAGTTCTTTGTAAACTCAGAATTTAGTTCGTAGTCGGTAATGAAATTGGGCATCTCATCTGCGAAGACTATAACATATCAACTACGATGATTTGTCTTGATCATGGAAATGGAAATTTCTAGTTGATATGTTTTAAGAGTTAAAACATATTGAACTGAACCGGTGTAAGATTTATTATTCTCTTAACGACTATCAAATGAATAATAAACTCACGACTTATATCTGCATGAACTCTTAATCCTGAGAGAATAATGGATTTGATCATGAGGTATAGGTTGCTTTGATATATCAGGAGTGAGATCTAAAGTAATGGTCAAAACCTCAGTATGTCGGGCAACCACATTTAGTGTTGATGGAACATATATTCTCAAGATGGAATTCATAGTCTCTTAACGGAGATACAAAATATTCCCTTGAGATAAGTTTAATAGGTTTGTTATTTAGAAAGTTAGGCCTAACCACTTTAGTAAGGAGTTACTAAAGTATATATATTTATGGAATTTGATTTCATAAATATATAATGGATAACTTTAAAGGATTAAACCGAGTACTCAAGGAATTAAGATGTAGTAATCTACAAAGTGGTAGTCTTCTTTCATGACTTTGTATTACTACGAATATTTTATGAAGGAGTTGCATGTACAATAAAGTCTTGGGATATAATTTATAAATAAGGCCTAGAGTGCAACTATATTTATATAGTGATATTAAATATAGTTAATGGTACTTTGGACTTGTCAAGAGTTGACAGAAAAGCCCAAGACCTATTGAAGCTAGTGTCTTATTTGTCCCTTTTGGTCCCACTCCAAGCCACACACTTAAGCCCAATTGGTAAGGCCCAAAAGGCCAGCCCAATTAGATAATCAGTTAGACACAAAGGGAGAAACATACAGAATTTTTCTATAGAGAATTATAAGAACACTATTGCGAAGTGGTGTAAGAAGTGTTAGACACTTTTTGACATTCTCCTTTGGAACTGATTGAGAGACCACACATCTTGGGCGTTAGTGGAATTGGAGTGAAGATTGAAAGTGTTCCCAAGTGCTTCTGATCTTCGGTTTTGAAATTCACTGCTCCAAGATACACTCTTTTGTTCTCAAATTCTAAAACTTATATAGTACATGCTTACTTTTATGAATGAAGTAGATCCGTTATTTTTTCTGCTGCGTATATACATATTTCCATAAGTTTTGGAGGCTCACGCTTGCGTTGAATAACGCCGAGCAGAGATTGGATTCAATGGCAAAGATAACGGTGCTGTCGTCGCCGCAGCCATTGCCATTGGTGACTGACAAAGGGAAAGTAACCGCAATTTAGTTTTTAATAATTAAAATCTTTCTTTCATTTTTTAGGTTAATAAAATAATAAGTTTGTTTTATGATTGAAAATTTGAAACATGTGAGTGAATGAATGAATGGATGGTAAAGATATTCGTGTGATGGACCAGTCCACAATACTTAATTACTTAAATCTATTTTGTCAAATTTGTTGGAAGTGTTTTTTCCCTCATATATGTGCTCTCTCTAACCCCATTTGGCTTAGTTTTGGAGTTCAAGTTTTTCTGATCTGTTCTACAAGTTGGGTTTCCATGTTATGTTGTTCTACATGGCTTAAAGATTCAAACAAAATATAATTTTTTTTTTTATTGAGCCATTGATTGGGCCTAAGGTGGCATGGTTGGGCAGGGCCCAACGGGGTGGGTTCGGGTTTCAAGAGTGGGCCTGCGGGGTGGGTTCAGGCATAAAGAAACCCGCCCTAAACTCGGGCCATTGCCATTCCTATGTGGGTACATATATTTTATTAATTTTTTAGTTTTAGTTTTATTATATACTAAAATTTTGAAATGAGTAAATTATGTATTTGGCCCTCTAATCTTTCAATACCGTGTCAATTTAGTCTCTACCGTTAGCTCTTAGATAGAAATTTCTGACATGGCAAATGACTAAAATAAAAAATTAGTTTCCATTGATATGGTAATAAACTTTTTTTTATTTTTTTATTTTGGCCGTTTGTCACTTAGCAATTTTCATCTAAAAGAGAATGGCAGGACTAAATTGACACAATCCTGAAAGGTTAGGGACCAAATTGATACAATTAAAAATTATGAATTAAATTGAAATATGATGTAAATGATAGGGATTAAATATGTAATTTACCCATTTTAAATTTTATTTTATCATTTACGAATAAATTTTTTTTTTTTTGAAAGCCATTTACGAATAAATTTTAATATTAACAACGTTAATTGTTTTAATGAGAGTTATAAGTTATTGACTGCAACCAAGTTTTTAGCCAAATTTTATCCAATATAGATTCAAGTTCAACATATAAATTGATTAATTAATAATAACAGACCAAGATTAATTTCATATAGAAAATCATGAAGAAATAAAGATTTATTATTACTTAAAATAAATGAGTTTTATTTTATTTTGGGTAAGGCAATGCATGGTGAAGGAAAACTCCAATCTAACTTCTTTATTTTCATTTTAGTGTTGAGAGAGAAAAAGAGTTTGTTTTGTTTGTGTCCATGTGGATGATCAGATGACTAGTTTATTGCGTTAGAAACTGACTAGCAACTTCTTCTTTTTTCTTTTTTCTTTTTCTTTTTTTTTTCTTTTTTCTTTTTTTTAGTGTAAGTAGAATTTGCTAATGATTTTACGGCGTTATTGAGGGTGGAGGGATCATACAGCACCCTTATTATAAGTCTTAGGAAATAGCCCTACAAGATAATAATATAATTTCCTTTGAGATTTTTGGAGAATAATTTGAATGGGTTTTGATCATTCTAGAAGGTAAAACTTAGTTATGGTTCTTTATGTTGTATATTAGGGTCCTTAATTAAATTTAAACATATAGTTGTAATGACCAATAAAGCAAAAATAATGTTATTTTTTTCATAAACAATTAGATTCCTTAAAATTATGTGATTGAATTTAATTGAGTAATTTAATCTACTACACCTAAAAAACTATACTTCTATACCTAAGTTTATTATCTTGTGAAGATACCAAACAAGGATTTATCCTTTAATTAAGGGTTGAACTGAACTCCTCCTTACTGTATAATGTTTATAGCCTAATTCTTTTTTTTTTTTTCGAAAGATTTAACAGAAGTATTCAATGGTGTGTCTACGACACTGTGTGAGGAATAAAAATTTGAAAGTAATTATTTTTCTTGGTAATTATATAACAATTGTTTGTCCAGGCTAACCTCTCACTGTAACATGTAAAAATTATTCACTGTATGTTGACAGAGAAGTCAGCAGCATTGGAAAATTCATTTTTAAAATCACAGATGAAATAACAAACTCCAGAAGGAGTTACATGTTTCCATCACCTTAATTTCTTAATTAACAAGATATAACCACACACTAAATAGCAAAATCTTTTCTTTTCTTTTTTTGAGAGAGAGTTTTATCTTATGGCGTCCGCTCCTAATGATAGCTTTTATTGTCAGATCAAGACACCAATCAGTTTTTGGTGTAAGTGGAGATTGAACCCTAGATCTTTTATACAACCATCTGAGACTTTACCAGTTGAGTTAACTAGAACCCACCAAATAGCAAAATCTAAGTTGCAAACAAAGAGGACTTATTACCATGCTTAATAAATAAACAGTGTTTTGTTCTTCTCTAAACTTGCAAGCAATAAAATCAAGTAAAATTGAGAAAAGAAAAAATTGGTTGACTAATTAGGTAATAAGTTTGCTATGTGATGTTAATGTAATCGTGAGGCTGAGACAGCCAGAAAATGGCTATGGTTTGTAGCTGCTATTTATAACTCCATTTGGTGTCAATTCGATGCATGAGTTTTCTAAAGGTTTCTCAATTCTCTTGAACATGGAATACAATAAATAGGTTCATTGTAATTCTAGCACAGAATATGATTAATTTGGCATGAGCTACATGAGCTTTCACTAATTTACCGAATAAATTGATAGGTTTTAGTAAAAGGTTGGTACAATATATACTTATATTAAAAGAAAAAAAAAAAAGGAAAAAAACAAACAAACAAACCTAGGTACACATCTTCGTACCAAAGATACTCATGCCAAAGCATTCACATATTAAAGCGCTACCAACTTGCAAGTTTAATTGTACCAATATTGTTAATTTGATTCGTAAATTTGTTTAAAGTATAGACAGTTATCATATAAAGTCTTCAGCCTCGTTGAAAGTTTGGGGTTAAGCATGTACGACGAGATATCAATCACAGAAGGCTGATTGAGAATTTAAGGTGAAGAGTGAAGACAGAATAAATACATAAAACTATAGTTAAATTAAGGATACGCTTAATACACTGAATATGGATTATAACAAGAATGATAATCTTTATTACTAAGAATAAAATGTGTTGTAATGAAACAACTAAACATATCAATTCGTTTGGTTGTGAGTTGTAACATTAGAATAAAACTTATAATTTATTTTAGGAAATATATCATTCATACAATTATATTTCCTAGAAAATAATATATTTTAAATTTTAGAAAAATGAGTTATTTTTTGATGATTTTTTTATTTCTATAAGTGTTAGGTAGATATGGAAAGTTTATTTATTTGGAAATATATTAATGTTAGAAATTATTATATCTACTAAAGAATAGCTATTACAACCCTTTTAGAAATGAATACTTATTCTTTATTTTTAAAGAATAGCTAATCATAAATAATGACTATTTTCTGTAATAAAAACATAACCAAACTATTAAATAGCTAAATTATAAAAATAGTTGTTACATTATAATGCTTATCACAGTCTATCAAATGTGTCATAACAAGAATCATTGATGCATGAGAAAGTACCATGGATAAACATCCATTTAAAAACTCATAAACATTCTTATCCCAAAATAAATAAATAAATAAATAAACTCACAAACATTATGTAAAGAATTTAATAAAAAAATTTCATGCTCAATGAGACTCCAATTGTAGTAATTACCACTGTAATAAAAGTTGTAATCAGTCAATAAAACCTTTCACAGACCTCTGATTATGACTGCACATTATAGGTGCCTTCTTTTGACTAGGAAAATTCTCCCACTCCCAACGAAACAGTAAGTGACAGTGACGTTAAAAAAATGAATAAAAAATAGTAGTCTAGAAGAAGTCATATATATTAGTCAATTTTACCATCTTGTCTTTTTGACCCAAGTAGCAAAAGTTGGCTCTCTCTCTCTCCCTCTCTCTCTCTCTCTCTCTCTCTGTGTAACTAGTTCCACCAACCACACGTCTGAGATTTCTTCTAATAATACAAGTAGGCAACGTCATGGCCAATATCATAAGCCAATTGTGCAATACAGCTGGTTGTCTTTCGTATTTGCTTTGACATTAATTTGGTAGAAAAGGCTCTCTTTAGTTCATAAGCAACCTGAACTAAACTGAATTAAATTAACATTACAATTGTTGCGTTAAAAACACAACAAAAAATTTATTAAAAAAAAAATTCACAATTGTCGGGGTGACATTGTGATAGGTAACAAAAAATACGATTAATAATGAATTTATATAAAAGTGATGCATTTTCGATCACTAAAAATGAGTATATGTAACAATAACGAAAAATTATACTTTATCACCCTAAATTATACGTCATGTTACACTTTGCACCTTAAACTTTTTGAATACATGTTTTGCACCATAAACTATGACCATTGTTACATTTTACAACTTGTTGATAAGTTTGTTGTTAACTTAAATGAAAATTCAAAATTTAAGGTGCAAGTATGATTTAGGGTGATAGAGTATAATTTAGCTTTTGTTTTTAAAGTTAAGAAAATGAGCAATTAGGTCTTTTCACGTTATGTCATATTATTCCATCTAAGTTAACAATAAACTTAATGTTGGGATACAAAGTGTAACAAGGGTCATAGTTTAGGGTGTAAAAAATACATTTGAAAAGTTTAGGGTACAAACTGCAAAGTGTAACATGGGTATAGTTTAGGGTGATAAAATGTAATTTTCCCTGAAAGTGATGTATTCTCAAAACTTGTAAAAAAAAATTATGTAGCTAAATATTATTGATGGGAAAGAATATGTTTTCTTATGAGCAAATTTGGAAAGAGATCCATAAAGAAAACTGAAACAATAAGAGTTGTATTATTTAGCTCTGTTCGAGTCATGAAAGGGATATAATTATCTATATATAAAAAGAGCCAATGAGTTATTGCTACAGTGCACATACTTTGGTTTGTTCAATTTTTTTTTATACGGAAATTGACCTACAGTATTTTGGTTGTTTCAATTTCAACCTCTATGCTTGCCTCTGTTGAACTTGCTTATATAATAATAATAATAAAACATTAACATAATAAATTACCACAATATTTTTTACAATTGATGAGGTGTTAATTCATATAAAATAATAAAATACCATACTAGAAAGTGGAACCAACCACAACTAAAAATAAAGATATTGTGAAGAAAAATAAGTATTACATCCACAACATTTTCATAACAAATCTTAGGTGGTAAATTGTTATTCTAATTTAAACTTACCAATGAAATTTTATTTTATCCACTAATAACAACCTACTACTTATGATTTGTAATGAAAATATCATAAATATAGTATTTCTCTTGTGAAAATATTAAGATATCTTGTTGTTTTCACAATATTTTCAGGTGTCAATTCTTTACAAGTTAAATAAAATATAACAAAATTGTAAAGGTATTATGAAAATGTTGTGATATTCTTTGTGTTTTTTCATTTTTTTTATTAGTCAAATTTTATTGAGCCAAAATTCATTTTTCACATACAGTTTTCTTGGGTTGAATTTTTGTATTTCTTTTTCTTTATTCACCATTTTAAGTAAAAACACATAAAATTAGGATTAAAATATTTTTGATCCTTTATGTTAGGAGTAATTCACAATTCCTCCTTAAACTTTAAAATCAAGCAATTTCCTCATTAATATTTTGAAAAAGCGTAAATATGTCATACATTTATTCTCTCAATAAAACTCTAATGAAAATTTATGATTCTTAAAATATTCCATTGTGTAGTGGCTAAAATACTCTCACTAAATTTTAACATCCCAAAAATTTTCTTGACGTATTTTTTATGGAAATTACATGTTTGTATTGCATACAAAACATACACAGCGGAAAATTAACGGATTTACTTCATTCGCAATTAATAACATGTACTATGTAAATTTCAGAATTCTAGAACAAGAGAGCGTACCTTGGTGCAGTGAAATTCAAAACAATAATCAGAAGTACTCGGGAATACTTTTAATCTTTACTACAATTTCACTTTACACCCAAGAAGTGTGGTCTCTCAATCAATTTCCAAGGGAGAATGACAGAGTGTCTTACTCTCACATACACACCATTTCACAATGATGTTTCTCCTTTTTCATGCATTAAAATTTTGTATGTTTCTCTCCTTATAACTGATTATCTAATTGGGCTAGCCTTTTAGGCCTCTCCAATTGGGCTTAAGTGGGTGGCTTGGAGTGGGACCAAAAGGGACTAATAAGACACTAGCTCCAATGGGCCTTGGGCTTTTCTGTCAACTCTTGACAAGTCCAAAGTTACCATTAACTATATTTAATACCACTATATAAATATAGTTGCACTCTAAGCCTTATTTATAAATTATATCCCAAGACTTTGTTATACAAGCAACCCCTTCATAAAATATTCATAGTAATACAAAGTCATGAATGTAGACTGCCACTTTGTAAATTACTACATCTTATCCTTGAGTACCCGGTTTAATCCTTTAAAATTATTCATCATATATTTATGAAATCCAATTTCATAAATATATATTTTAGTAACTTCTTACCAAAGTGGTTAGGCCTAACTCTCTGAATAACTGAACCCATTAAACTTATCTCAAGGGAATATTTTATATCTTCGTTAAGAGACTATTAATTCCATCTTGAGAATATATGTTCCATCAACACTAAATATGACTGCCTAACATACTAAGAGTTTGACCGTCACTTTAAATCTCACTCCTAATATATCAAAGCAACATACACTTCATGATCAGGTCCATTATCCTTTCAAGATTAAGAGTTCATGTAAATAGAAGTCGTGAGATTTATTATTCATTTGACAGTTGTTAGGAAAATAATAAATCTCACAGTGGTCCAGTTCAATATGTCTTAACTCTTAAAACATATCAACACATCAACTAGAGGTCTCCACTTCTATGATCAAGACAAATCATCTTAGTTGATATGTTATAGACTTTGCAAATGAAATGTCCAATTTCATCACTGACTACAAGCTATAATTCTAAGTTTACAAAGAACTTGTGATTTATATCCTCTGTGACTTTTCACATAAATCACATACTATGCATCTCATGGACTATATGATAATGTCCAATATTCATGTTATCATTATTTTAGATTATAATAAAACAACTTTATTAATCACAATATTAAGTCATACATCATGCCATACATAATATCATACATAGCATTATACAATAGGATTTAAGGGCACTAATCCTAACAATTTTGAGTTTTAGATGGTAGTAATACTTAGAAAGTTGGAATGGTAATATAAGGTGTTTTATTTGTTACCTAGAAAAAATTGATTTTCTAGGTTTAAATCTTCAAAACTTATAATTTATCTAATAAAAAATTCAATGACATGTGCCTTTCATTACATATTTTTTTCTTTCCTAAAATGGGTGTTTATAAAAACTAATTAAGCTAAAGATTGCACCTAGACTCATGTAAAATGATAAAGAAGAAAGTATGAATGAAATTTTTGTTTTATTGTGTATGGTTAAAGGTATTTGATGAAGAGTTTCAATTGTAGCATATGATATCATTCATAGCAAAAATTTAAATATTGTGACAAAGTTCTAGAAAAACTCAGTTGTTTTTTATTGAAAGATAATGATATTCGTTGTCATTTTTAAAATTTTTAAATGAGTGGATATTGCCTTAACAAATACATATCAAAATTCTTATACAAATGAGATTTACTTTGTATGACATATATTTTTTACATTTATAGTTTCAGACTTCTTCAAATAAAAATTTTATCTTAATTTTTTTACACAAGAGATAGCACGTGCCTTGCACATGCCACCCACACTAGTATATATAATACAAGCATGAAAGGATGAGTATTACAACAATATTTTATGTAATTGTACTGAGCACCAAAGGCAATTAATATGGTTTGATGTACTTTAGTAAATATATATGTGTCCATTAATTAATAAGGGTCCAGTTAATGTATGAATTTAAGACATGCATTAATCATCCATTTTAGAAAATTTTTATAAGAAATTAATAAAGCTGTCAAAACTTCTAGATGTCCCTAGGATCTGCCAAAAACTTGTTGTGTGGCAAAATCTGATGGACACTTTTTCCAAGAAGTAGAAATGGGAGATGGCTTCATCTAACCCTCTCTAGAAAAGAGCAATTCTAGGATTATGTAATTCTGCACAAATTTAGCCACAATTTGTCATATGATGAGTCATAAATGGTAGAAGTATGGACCCATATGGACTCACCACCACACCACTATTACTTACAACTAGCCACATGGCAAGTTGTAGCCAAAGTTATGTAAAACTATGTGGTTTCAGCATTTTCTAAAATGAAAATCTTACAAAAATTTCAGCACCACTTAAAAAAATCATAATTTTTGTCAAAAATGTTGAAGTGACACAAGTTAACTTGAGTGGGGGGAGAAAAAGTGTTAGTCGAAAGTGACAGATAATCAATCACAATTTACTATATAAGATAGTTGTAACAAAAGTTAAGACTTTTTGTGTAATATTAGAATTACTTTTAAAATCTTATTACGCGCTCCCTATTCTAGATTCCCATGTGACAAATTGACAAAGCTATGCATCTTTTGAAATCGTGTTTTAAGATAAAATTTTATTAGTTTTTTGGACTTGTGTGGAGTTTGTGAATAGTTAGTATATATAATAAGAAGTGTGGACTATCATCAATATCATATATTATATATAATAGTAGAAGCATTTTCTTGCAATTAAGGTTGTGCTACCATGTAGGAAAAATGCCCATCTAAAATTCTGCCACCCTTGCAATTAAAAAGCGAAAGTTTATATTGTTTCCGCAGTGACAAAGCACTGTTTCAATAGTTTCCCAGTTAAAAAATAATAATAATAATAATAAATAAATAATAAATAAAAAAACCTCACCGGTCAAAATTAAATACGATGAAAGGTCCATAGAGGAATTGAGATACGAAGATAGAGAGAGGCAGATACAGAGAAATAAAGAGACAGAAACAAAGAGACATAGATACAGTCCGTAAGGCGCATAGGAATTGAGATTGAGGAAGAGAACACCTCTTTGTTTCTCTCACGAAGATCAGAGTTCATTCACCATTTGATTTTTCCAGAGAAAGAAGCAGAAGAAAGAAGATGATACCAACTTCGACATCAAGAATGAAAAAAGTCCCCTCTGCACACAAACAACACCTCTGATGGGTTCTATTTTTTCTCTAATTTTTTCTAAGGTAAATTAGATCTGTTATATGTTTTCAATTTTTTCAATTTGGTTCTAGATTTAAATTCAAAAATTAGGGCTAAGGAAATCAGGTTTTAATATGTGACTATTCTTTTTTTAATTTTTTCGGTAATAGATTTTTTTCAATTTGTCTATTTTAGAATTAAATAATTCAATTTCTTTCTCTCCATAGATGAAGTGGAATGTTTCCACAATCTAGAGTCTCTAATTTCATCAAATCAAGGTACTGATTTTTATTCCTAAAAAGTGTAAAACAAACGCATAGTGCAAATACCGCAATCAATATTAATTTTCACTAAAACCTTATTAAAGACCACTATCAGGTAAATTAAACTTCTTTTTTCTATATACAAGATAGAATTCCTACTCTAGCCTAATCTAAGTGTATATGTTTGTGAAACTCCCTCTTGGAGACTTGAACCCCGACCCTTGGCCCCCACACCCCACAAGCATTTATACTTATGGAGTGACCACCGCACCAAGGGTGCGCGGTGAATTATACTTCTACAATGATTGCGATGTGTATATATATTGTGATTGAAGTTATTTTAATTTAGGCTTAGGTTTGGTTATGATCTGTTAAGGTTTCTGATATTCTCATAATTTTTTTTTTCTTTTTTTTTGTGTTGAAAATGCTGTTAGGTTGATCATCGTATAAACTTTTATAATGCCTACTGATTTGTTTTATATTGGTTCTAAGTTTGCATATAATTGTAATTATTATTTTAATACTTGATGTGTAGAATTGGAATATGGGTGAATTAGAAACTGAAATCATAGATTGATGGGGTGGATCCGTAGTGGGTTTTAATCATTCAAATGAACTGTGTGCTGTTGAGGCTCATTTTTGAAAAGCCTAGCAGCAGGAAGAAGCCCAACAATATAGGCAAGAAGAGAGTTAGCGGATTGAGGAATAATGGATCATAGGCCCATAAAATAAGTAAATGGGTCTTGAGGAAAGAAAATGGGCCCAGAAGAGCCCAAAGGAGGAAGTAGTAAACCCATGGGCATTATGTAATGAAGAAAAGCAAAAATGGGTCATAGTAGGCCTAATGTAATGAAGTAAGAAAGAAAGGGGTTGATGGAAAGCCCATGAGCCCCAAGGATAAGGATAAAGTAATTGGGCCAAGGAAGCTCAAAAGAGTTAGCAAGGTGCCCATGGGAATGCAGAATTAGGAAATGGGCCGAGGATGCCCAAGGAAAGAAAATGGGCCGAAAATGCCCAAAGAGAAAGAAATGGGACAAAGGAGCCCACAAGCAATGTAACAAATTGGGAAAGCCCAAAGTAGCATGAATGACCATGCAAACTCATTGAAAGAAGGACAGGCAATAGGGCCAAAGAGGCCCAGCAAACACGGGTCCAATAATATCGTTGCAAGAATAGCAGAATGGTGTGGCAGGAATGACAACAAGACTACAAGTGAAGCAAGGAATGGACTAAAAGGAGAAGCCCAAGCAAGGCCTAGCCCTTGAAAAGAAGTAGACCAATAAGGAATGAAAGACCAGAAGATGGTTCACTCCATAAGAGGTCAAGGATGGACGGCAGAACGCACAAACAAGCCCTAGACCACGGCAAACGCGTGAGCAGCAAACAGGTTTTGGATGTACGCAAGAAGTGGAGCACGTGCAAGACCAAAGCACTACCAGCCTGTACCCAGTCAATACAGAAGTGGTGGGTCATGGGTCAAAGGTAAGAGAAGGTATGGTCTGGCGGTGGGGAGAAGGGGAAGCCTATTCTGGGGTTTTCGCTCAAGCTCTTTTGAGAGAAATGTCCTGCTGGGATGACATACCACCCAAAAGAGGGAGGATGAGCTAGAACCACTAAGAGCATGCCAGGAGGGATAGGAAGAGAGAACACCCACACTGTGGTAGATAACAAGGCCACGGTGAGCAAACAAACAAAACAAGCTTCTTTATCTAGTAATGGAGAGTGGCACAGCCAGCACAAGTAAGTGGTGGTGGCTGGGGCACTAACAGACCAATGGTGGTCAGTAAGGACACCTAGACCAGACAAAGGTTATTAAGGGGCAAAATGGTAAAAAAAACAGTCGCAGTAGGTAGTATATAAAGAGCCTTTGCCATGCATAGTAAGGGGGGAGGCAATGGTGGCAATCACCAAAAGAGTGATCACCATCACGTCGCTCAAGAAAGCACTAAAGAAAAGAGAAAAAAACAAAAGGAAGAATTGAAATAGTAAAACAGGGGAAAGAAACAGAGAGTTAGAAAAAAAGAGCGAGAGAGATTAGAATGGCAGGCATGTACCAATAGGTTTTCTCCTTCTCTCCCTTTTAAAGCCTACCCTCTGCTAAGGAATACTTTCGGGCACAAGCCATTCAGGTCCGTTCCATTAAAGTGTGTAATTTTCACGACAGGATGCTCCTGCGAGGTTACCCACATTGAGGAAATGGTTCTCTTCTTGGCCATAGCCCTGTGACTAAACTGAATGTGGCAAGCTAGTTATATTCTTTTTTTAACTTCATTGATTATTACTATAGTTTCTCCTCCATCCTTTATTATTACTCTTACAACTTGTTCTTTTCTTTTATTTTTGTGAAGACTGTTTACTTAGTTTGCCTAACAATGATGTAATCTCGCTTATCATTGTTTTGTTGTACCTATTCCGCCACAACTTTCTTCTATAGCAGCTTCACCTGCCATGGGCATGTGACAATATTTTCTGCAAATAGAGGCATAGTTTGTGCGCAAGTCAGACCAAAGTGAGTTGCAATTAGGCTGGTCCTGACTCTCTTATCTAGAATACTTAGGCCCAGTACAGTAGGAGGCAGCCTAGCCTAAAATCACAAAAAATGCCTACCACATTTAAATTGGCAACTCCACTGGGGAGTTGGGAGACAAATCAGGACAAAAGACAGAAGTCCCCGCAAACAAATACCTCCAAAATCTAGAATGACGCGAAACATGAGTGTCGTGCCCTCGCAAGCAGAGAGACCAACAGTAGCCCGACTAGGCAGAAGACATCAACAGAATGGGGGCTGAACCCCAACTGCAGCCAAGGATACCTACTGACAATGCCAATGTTTTTGTTAAGGTGTTGTAGGCGCTGCAACATTCGCAGCAGTAGATGATGGAGGAAATTCGCCATTTGAAGACAGATAAGACAAAAGAAAAGGGGAGCTAGCATGTCCAGAGCATGTGGTAGACAAAAAGGAGACACCGGTTGGAGATGCTCCGCAGAATGCAGAACAACATTATATCACTATGGCTAAAGTAGTGGCTCTCCTAGAGTAGGAGAGGGCCAGAGCGCCAAAAGAGAGATTCTATGCACGAAGACCTCTTACGCATTGAGGGTGCTCAGAAAACTATACCCTGAGAGGTATGAACCACGAGTTTTCACACAGTATGATGGTAGGAAGGGAAGTTCTGTCAAGCACGTAAACAAGTTTATTGACACTCTTGGCCCTTACGCTGCAGACGAGGACTAATGTCTTCAGGAATTTTCTAAATCACTATGTGACCAAGCCTATACCTGGTACATCGGTCTAAAGCTAGGATTAATCTCGACCTGGGATGACATGGTGGACGTACTTTGCACTAAATACTTCAATGGAGAAGAAACAGAAACGCTTGCGATCTTGCAAGCAACCAAGCAAAGAAGTGGTGAGGATTTAATGGAGTCTATCAAAAGGTTTAGAGACATAGCACTTAACTGCTATGATAATTGTGAGGAAAAGACATTGGTAGAAATGTGTATGATAAACGTGATCAAGGAGTACAGAGCCGTCTTGGAAAACTTGAAAATCTCCCAGTTTGCACAGTTGTTACAAAAGGCCAAAAAGACTGCTCAGCTAGTAAGGACAAGTTCTGACAAAAGAAATGCCCCACAGGCCATGGCAGCATCCACTGGCAAAAGAAAAACGAAAGCTGACGGGAGGGAGTACAATACCCCTTCACCACTACCTTACACCCCAAAGGAGTTGGATGTGCTCCTAGACAAATGGATAGTGGACAGGGTCTTCAAGCCCAATCAGGTTTCCAGAAAGCCCACAGAAGATGAGCAGAGGGACCCACGCTTCTGCCACTTGCACAACTACGTGCAACACCCTACCGCAGAATGTTGGGCACTCCGCAGATTAGTACACTACAGGATCAAGGAAGGGAATCTAGAGCTGTCCCAACTAGAAGTTCAAAGAAACCCACTCCCAAACCACAAAGGGAAGGGTGTAGTAGCGGTTGTGATTTGTGTGGACCCAGGGGAGGACAAAGAAGAGAATCCCGCCCTGCCTACCATAGCGATCACCACCTTACAAAAGAGTTCTAAGTTCAGGAATTTATTCAACCAATTGGAGATCACAATGAAAAAATGAACGATAGCCACAGAAGCCCTGCTAAGCATTGCTTCTGGGGAAGGAATATGCCTAGCAGCAGAAGCCGCAGGTGACAGGGTTCTCCTACAGAAATCAAGTGAGATCACTTTCAGTGATGAAGATATGGAGGTGGTGTACTCAAATCATAGAAGGCCCCTTTACTTGGCGGCGTCTATAAACCAAATCCCCATTAAGAAAGCCTTGGTGGATACAAGCACTTCTATAAATCTCATTCCACTAAGCACCTTACAAGCGGCGGGAATTTCAGAGAAGAAGATTTAAGGGTGCCCAATGGAAGTAACGAGATTTGGGGAAGGGGCGAATACACCGTAAGCCACATCCAGCTATGGCTGAAGATGAGTCCCATAGCTTCCATAGCTCGATTCCACGTGGTAAAAATAGAGGTCTTGTATCACGTGCTTTTGGGGAGGCCATGGTTGCATAAGCACCGATTAGTCCCGTCCACCTCCCACCAATGCGTGAAGGGGAGATTGAAAGGCAGGATGATACGCATAGCAGCAAATCCATCACCATTTGAGCAAGTAGAAGCCCATCTAGTAGAAACCATGTTCTACGACTAATGGACGCCATCAGGGGAAGGCTCAGTGTCAAAACCGCGAGGCACCTTCATTCTTAGGTGGGAAGACATCCAGGGTGACCCAGAACCTGATCTGAGGGAGTTACTATCTCAGAAGAAAAAGAGGAAAGAAGCACCTACGGTGGAGCCAAACGACACACCACAATGCGTCAGGGTCCGAGGCCCTGATGACAGGATTGTATATAAGTTATAAAGGTGCACGGGGCACACATGCGAAATGCAAGCGAGCCCCAGAAAAGAAGGGCATCACAAAAGCTTGGTATGTTGCGTGGCTCAAGAAGGTTCAGGGGAAGACGTTAGTAAAGAGAAAGACGAGGAACTTGTTGCAAAAAGAGATGCACAAGTTGTGGCAGAAGAAAATTTGGAGGAAATTGACTTGGGATCTGACCTGTAGAAACCGAGACCCATCTTAATCAGTTCACGACTGTCAAAAAAGGAGAAATTAGAATTGATACTGTTCCTGAAGGAATTCCAAGATGTCTTTGCATAGAAATACAGTAAAATGCCAGGATTGGACACAGGGCTAGTGGTGCATACACTGAATGCGGATCCCGAGGCCAGGCTAATGGCCCAACCTGCCAAGATATTCCACACCGAGATAGAAGGACAAATAGTCAAGGAGGTGCAGAAATTGCTGGCCGTAAGATTTATTAAGCCTATTCAACACCCACGCTAGTTGTCCAACATAGTACCAATAAAAAAGAAGAACGGGTAGATAAGGTGTTGCGTAGATTTCAGAAACCTCAACAGAGTTTGCGAGAAAGACAAATTCCCGTTGCCAAACATGGATCTACTGATAGATTCTGCGGTGGGAAATGCCATGTTTTCATTCATGGACGGATTATGTGGGTACAATCAGATTAGGATGGCACCAAAGGATGCAAGGAAAACTGCTTTTAGAACACCCATAGGCAACTTCTACTGCACTGTAATGCCTTTTGGGTTAAAAAATGCAGGTGCAACGTATCAACGTACAATGATGGCTATATTCCACGACATGATGCATCAGGAACTAGAGGACTATGTGGATGACATAGTGGTGAAGTCAAATAAGCGAGAAGAGCATGCCCAAGTTTTGAGAAGGGTATTTGAGAGGTGTAGAGCTTTCAAACTGAGAATGAACCCTCTCAAGTGTGCATTTGGGATATCCTCTAGGAAATTCTTGGGTTTCTTAGTTCATTGCAAATGAATAGATGTAGGCCTGGCCAAAGCTACGGCCATAGATACTATGAAGACTCCAACCATAGTGAAGGAGTTGAAAAGCTTCTTGGGAAAAGTCTCATACATTTGGAGATTCATCCCTGGGTTGGCATCAATTACTTCTACTTTCACCAAATTGCTTAAGAAGGGGAAAAGCTTTGAGTGGGGAAAGGCACAACACGTGGCCTTCAAAAGGCTACAGTAGATTATGATGAACCTTCCCACTGTGCAAGCCCTAATTCGTAAGAAGCCATTGTTACTCTACCTAGCCACCAACTCATATGTTATAGGCGCATTGATTGCCCAAGAAGATGGAGGTGGCATTGAGCAACCAGTTTACTACATCAGCCGTGCCTTGAAGGATGCAGAAACTCGTTATCCAAGGGCGGAAAGAGCATGCTTGGTTGTAGTGTACACCTCGCAAAGACTGCGCCACTACTTCTTGGCCTACTAGATATGGCTGATGACTAAGTCTCATGCAATCAAAGCTTTGTTGTGGCAGCCAATTCTCTCTGGTAGAGTATCCCAGTGGTTGCTACAACTATCGCAATACAACTTGAAAGGGGGAACGCCTAAAGCAGTGAAGAGCCAAGCTATAACCGATTTGTTGGCACAATTCCTGGGAGAAGTAGAATTCCCGCTGGACGATAAGGTCCTAGGAGAGGTAGCTATGGCAGAAGAAGTCAGAGAGTAATGGGTGATGAAGTTTGATGGGTCCTCTACCACCCAATCAAGAGGAGTGGGAGTAGTCTTGTATCATGAAGAAGACAAAGCTGTGGCACTCTCACCCAAATTGGAATTCCCTTGTTCAAACAACACAGCAGAATATAAGGTCTACCTTACTGGGTTAGCCACAACCCTTGAAATAGGGATCAAGCATTCAAAAGTAATGGGTGATCCGAACCTGGTAGTCTACCAGGCCAAGGGAAGTTTCTCCCTAAAGGAGCCCAGCTTAGCCCCATATAGAACAATGGCCCAGAAGATGGAGGAAAGGTTTTCAACTTTTGAAATAGAGCATGCTCCAAGAAATGAGAACTAGTATACAGATGCGTTGGCTGGGCTCACAAATAATTTTTGAAGGAAATAGCACTAGGATAGAAGTCAGCAAGAGAAAGGAGTCTATCATCGAGATACTGAAGGAAAGGTTCTAAGAGGAACAATGTGAAGAAGACTGGAGAATCCCTATAAAGGAGGCTTTGATGAAGGAAGAAGACGCAGCAAAATTAAAGGTGTTAAATGACTATGCCTTGGTAAAAGGAGAGTTGTACCACAGAATGCCAGGTGGGGTCTTATCTAGATGTGTGGGATGAGTGGAAGCCCAAAGAAAGTTGAAGAAAGTGCATGACAAGACCTGTGGATCCTGGGGAGAGGTCAATCTTTACCGCAGACTTCAAAGGGCAAGTTTCTATTGGCCAAGTATGGGTAAGGACGCAGGTCAGGTCCAAACCCAATGCGAGACCTGCCAGCTTGCAGCAGACAGAGAGGAAAGTTACGCTGCATTCATCAGCAAAGACTGGAGAAACCCATTCACATAGTACTTGACAGAAGGTATTCTGCCACAAAAGCACAATGAAAGATACAAGCTTAAAAGGTTGGCAACACGTTACTTTCTACACAAAGAGGTCCTTTTTCCAGAAAAGGTATGATGAGGACCCATTACGATGTCTAGGTCCCGAGGAAGCAAGAGATATGATAAAAGAAGTGCATACAGGAGAATGTGGGGAACACCAGGGGAGGAAAAAGTTGTCAGGATTAGTGCCCTTAAATCCTATTATATGATGTTATGTATGATATTATGTATGACTTAATATTGTAATTAATAAAGTTGTTTTATTATTATCTAAAAATAAAGGTAACATGAATATTGGACATTATTATATAGTCCATGAGATACATAGTATGTGATTTATGTGAAAAGTCACAAAAGATATAAATCACAAGTTCTTTGTAAACTTAGAATTATAGTTCGTAGTCGGTGATGAAATTGGGCATTTCATCGGTGAAGACTATAACATATCAACTAAGATGATTTTTTTTTTATCATGGAAGTGGAGACTCCTAGTTGGTATGTTGATATGTTTTAAGAGTTAAGACATATTGAACTGGACTGCTGTGAGATTTATTATTCTCCCAACGACTGTTAATTGAATAATAAATCACACGACTTATATTTACATGAACTCTTAATCCTAAGAGAATAATGGACTCGATCATGAGGTGTAAGTTGCTTTGATATATTAGGAATGAGATCTAAAGTTACAGCCAAAACCTCAGTATGTTGGGCAACCATATTTAATGTTGATGGAACATATATTCTCAAGATGGAATTCATAGTTTCTTAAAGGAGATACAAAATATTCCCTTGAGATAAGTTTAATGGATTTGGTTATTCAGAGTGTTAGGCCTAACCACTTTATTAAGGAGTTGCTAAAGTATATATTTATAAAATTGGATTTCATAAATATATGATCCTTTTTGGAGCTAGTATCTTATTGGTCCTTTTTGGTCCCACTATAAGCCACATACTAAAGCCCAATTGGAAAGGCCCAAAAGGCTAACCCAATTAGATAATCAGTTATTAGGAGAGAAACATACAGAACTTTGTATGAACATGAAATGGTGTGTATGTGATTGTAAGACTCTCTCTTATTCTCCTATTGGAAACTGATCAAGAGACCACACTTCTTGGGCGTAAAGTGAAATTGGAGTGAAGATTAAAAGCGTTCCCAAGTACTTCTAATCTTTTGTTTTGAATTTCACTGCACCAAGGTACGCTATCTTATTCTTGAATTCTGAAATTTACATAGTAAATGTTATCAATTACGAATGAAGTAAATCCGTTAATTTTCTACTACGTATGTTTTGTATGCGATACAAACATGTATTTTTCATCAAAAGTTGTACAAATGCCTGCTACAAATGGGTTACTACTAGCCCACCATGAAAAAGGACACAACAGAATTCGTGAAAAGATGCCACAGCTGGCAAGTACAAGCCAACCTGATTCACACTCATCCGCAAAACTTACACAGTGTGGTTACCCCATAGCCCTTTCATACTTGGGGGCTTGATTTGGTGGGACCAGTTAACCTACCATCGCGTATACATATGGATCCTAGTGGCTACGATGTTTTTCACCAAATGGGCAGAGGCAGTGCCACTTCGTAAAGCCACAGGAGGAGTAGTAGTAAACTTCATCAAAGAAAACATAATTGTGAGGTTTGGGGTACCTCATAGGATTATCAGCGACAATGGCACGCCGTTTGTCAATAGTGATGTAAGGAAGATGCTAGAATTCTACCAAGTCAAACACCATCGTTCATTGCCCTACTACCCGCAAGGAAATGGGCAGGCAAAGGCGACAAACAAGACCCTCATCAAGATCATCAGCAAAATGAGTCAAGAATACACAGGAGGATGGGCCATGTACCTGCCAGACACTCTTTAGGCTTATAAAAATTCACTGAAGTCAGCCACAGGGTTTTCGCCTTTTACCTTGGTCTATGGGACAGAGGTAATGAGCCCGACAGAATTGATGACTCCATCTTTAAGAGTCATCTAGACGTGGGAGAAAGATAAAGAAAAAAGAGTCTTTACATTAGAAAGATGCAAAGACCTAGAGGGGCTTGATGAAAAAAGGGAAGAGGCCCAAAAGCGTAGCCGCAGATACAGAAAAAGGATGAATGAAGCCTATGACAGAATGACCAAAGAAAGGGTGTTCGCAGAAGGACAACTCATGTTAATGGCAGCAAAGCACATCAGGCGAGGTATGGCAGGACCGTCCAAGTTTTCACCAAAATGGGAAGGAACCTTCATGATAAGAAAAGTGCATGCAAGTGGGTATTACCATTTGGCCCAAGTGGATGGAAAGGACCTGATGGATCCTATCAATGGCAAGTGGCTGAAGCGTTATTACGCTTAAAAGAAAAAGTTATGTAGTCATCCCTTTTGCTTAGGTTTGTTTTATGTTTCATTTTCGCTCAAGTGACTGTGTCACAAAACAAGATTGTAACATGCTTTTTAGTAGTGCGAAATGAAAAAGTATGAAGTATTATAAAAGCATACCATGTCATAGTAATAGCAAAAGAGTAACAAAGTGTAGCATCATAGTTACAAGCCCAAACTATGGTAGTCATGTCGGACTTGCCAAATAAGTACTAAAGGAAACATAAAGGGTGCTGGAAAAAAAAAAGGGAGATGATAAGTAAAATAAAGGGGAAGCTACATCATTAACGAAGCCTAGAAATAAGGGTCTGATCTCCAAAGTGGCTGGACCCTTCAAGCCTAGAAAGAAGGTGCTCACGGTGACCGTCCAAGTCTGCCACCTCCTTCCTCAAAGCCTCAATACGAGTATCAATGGCATCGACAGCAGGCTGAACCTTCCTCATAAAGAAGGCTCAGGCAATCTCACGAAGGTGGTCCAGAATGGACTCCATAGCAAAGCCCACGCTAACAAGCTCTTGTACTACAGCCCTCCACTGTAGGATCCTCTCGGTAGAAACAATATCAACAAAGTTATGCTCGATGTCGTTCATCACACTCCCCAGCAACTTCAAAAAGTGTTCCCTAGTAGAGCGACCTAGGCGAAATCCCTGCATGAAGTCACCGCGGCTGCTATAGACCACCTCCAAATAAGAAGCACAATCCTCAGGTACCCTGAAGCCATGGAAGTCAATATAAGGAGGGCCAGAACCCCAGAAGTTAGCGAGATCAAGGTCATTAACCTCAGGCAGGTCAAAACAAGCAAAGATGGCTGCAGACTCGCTCACTAGATCCGGAACTATGGCAGAACTGCTGCCCACCGCAAACTAAGAAGGAGTGGTGGGAAGTGGACTTGGTAAGAGATATGAAGAGTGGTATAAGAAATCATGAAGTAAGCAGATTGAATTTATGATGAAAGAATAAGGAAGAGAAGGGAAAGAAGAAAACTCACCAGGATCTATGAGAATGGGGGCTGTGGGAATAGCAGAAACTGGTGTTGTAGTAACGGCAGAAATAGGCACTGTAGGTGCAGCAGGAGAAGTGGCAGTAGGCATCGTTGTGTCTGCTGCAGCCCTTGGCTCCTCAAAGGTCTCTGCAATCAGAGGAACAAACATGCAAAGTAAAGGGAGACCACGTCAGAAGGATATACAGATATATATACATATAAGGAGAAAAAGGAGAGCAAGGATAAAAAATAAAAATAAAAAGGGAAAAAATAGAACTTAACGAAATAAGGGAGAAACATACCCATGAACTCAGCCTCGTGGTCAACACTCTCCTCTTATTCAGATTCAAAAACCCTCTTCTTCATGACGAGCTCGTCATCAGGATCCTCAAGAACATCTTCAGATCCCTCAGAGGATAACTCTACTTCAGGACCACGTGTAGCAGAGCTAGGGATGAAAGAAGGGGTAACCACCAAGGAAGAGTCATCCTTCACGGCCTGAGATAGAGCCGCAAAAGGATCACTGGTAGAGATAACGAGAGGTGTGGCAAGAGAGGAAACCTCAGTCTGGGCAGCAGTAGGAGGAACGGCCTTCTCTTAGGGAGTAAGTGTCTCAGTAAGAATGGGAGCAGTCTCACTAACCCCCTCAATGTGAATACGCTCATCTATGGATATCAATATAGTAGGAGGAGTACGAGCCTCAGCAGAAACTCCCTGTGCGGTAGCATGGGCGGCAGAAGCTGTGGCAGGAAATACCACATCAGCCTCGTCAAAGAAACTTCCATGGGTGTGCCCATGGAGGCAAAAATCTCCTCAGCTATGGGGTGATATATGGAGATAGGCTCGGGCTCGGCCTAAAAAAAAACAAGAAGAAAAGTGAAGAAGAGAGGAACGCATAAGGGTTAATGATGCAAAAAATAAAATAAAATAAAATAAAAGAAGGAAAGGAAGGAGACATACCTCAGACTCGGACTCATCAAGTGAAATAGGATGGGTGGCAGACGTATCCTCCTTGTGGTTAGACTGCAAAAAAAAAAATGGGGGACAAGAAGAAGGAAATAAGCCAACAAGTATACGGAGTTAGCCACAGGAAAAGCCTTATACAAAAAAAATAATGAAGGGAAAGAAAGGTTAGAGATGACATGCTCTCCGCTCAGTAGTGGCGGGTGTCAGAGGAGGAGAGGTCTTCCTTTTGCTGCCTCGGGTCCTGCTAGAAGGAGGAGCATCAGTAGATGCCCACAGAACAGTAGGCCTAGACTTGTCTGTAGCAGGGTGCCTGCTAGAACGGGTCAAGCATAGAGAGGAGTAGAGCTCTCTAAAACTATGTTACCCGTGGGAGGAAGGTCACTCTCAAAAGGTACGATATCCGAACAGGTCTCAAAATAATCATCACCCTTCTTTTTCTTCGCAGACTTAGACTTGGCAGAACTCTTCTTCACGGGCACAGAAATGTTAGTCACCTTCACCCTCTTCTCCCAACCCATAGGGTAATCACCGGCATGCCAGAACCACCCTCTCTCTTCCTCAACCCACTCAAATATGGTAGACAGACTCTGTTTCCTGATATATGCCAATATAGATTTAGAAGGCAGGAGTAATCGAGGATTGGCGAAAACAACTGCACCAAGCCCATCAGGAAGAATAAGAGAAAATCCACAACTGCCCAACAACTCCTTCTCAAATGAAGTCATCACTGCCTACCAATATCCGTAGTAAAGCGCTTACTCTAAAACTCAAAGGCTGTGTGCCGTAGGAATGGCCGAACAGAAGTAAAGGACTCCATAAGAGAAGAAAGGTCATCAGGAATATCCTGATCCAGCTCAAATTGCCTCATTACTCAGTTAGCAGGGTAGTGCACAAATCTAACACCCTCATCAACCAGGAAAGGCAACCACCCAACATTGGTGGCTGCCATGTAAGTGATACCCCTCTCCTCAAAACCAGTCAACGAGGTAGTGGTCCTAACAATATCAACAAACAGACCCATCATAGAATCAACACATGTGTAACCCGTGCCTAAGTTCCTATATGCTCTCCATGAAAACCCAACTCCTTTATCGAAGAACTCAACAACATGATGATCAATCGGTTTCCAACCAACCCAACGAAAAGCCAATGGAAAGTCAGACTCAAACCTACCGCAAAAATCAGTGATGACCCTCGGACACGAATGGTACTTCTCCTTAGCAAAGCAGACAGACCTACACTTTGTCAAGTGCTTGGCACAACGCTTGTACAACAAATGCTGCAGAATGGTGCTATGAACAGAGGTAGTGACTATGTGGCAAGACCACTCCTGATTCTCATCACTACGTAGGATATCCAACTGGACATACAGATGTCCCAGGAACATGGGTGCTAGTGGCAAACTCAACCCAACAGAAATCTTAATGGCTAATCGAAAATACAAAGGCTTCACAGCATAGTGGGGATGAGAGCCAAAAATAAACTTACAGAGCCAGAACGTGACAAAGGCCGTAAGGCAGAAAGCAACAGAGATCTTAGAAGAGGAACCAACCCAATAAGACAATTTCGCATTGCCACTCATCTTCTTCCTCAACTCGGCCTCCACGGCTTCTTCTTCCGGAGAAAGCTCCAAAGCACCGAGGTTAGCGTCACTAAGAATAGGCAAAAGCAACTGGTTCACCACATCTTCCAAAGACACGGTGATCTCACTGTAGGAAAGAAATAAAGTGTAAGTAGCGGTGCACCACCGATGGACCAAATGGCGGAGATTGAACAAATCTCTGAAATTAGACAAGCAACGAGATGAGACAATAGCCTTCAATACACCGGCCCGCTATAGCGACTCCATAAAGCCCATGTCAAACAACTCCTTGTCCACCCATTCCTTCCAATCCAAAGTAGTACCCGATCCAAACTCGAAGAGAATGGGCACAGGAAGTGAGGTACCTTGGCAGATGGCAAGATCAGGAATCAAGAAAGCCAGCGAAGCCCAAGAAATGTCTGTGTTGTGATGGAAAATGGTAAGCCACACACGGCCCGGCGGCGGTGTGTATTTGCCGAGAACCTTTGGAAAATGGGCATGGGTATCATACCAAGGGTCTATAAGAGGAGCGCACTCACTATCGAGATCACGCCATGCCTCTTCCTAGTCGGAATGGTCCGATTCCAAATAGGCGGCCTCTTCGCCTATCTCTCACACGGCAGGATCATCGGAGACAACCTCTTTTCCCTTACGACCGGAAGAACCTTGGCTTTTTGCCAGTTTCATAAGGTATTGGTTGATCGGAGTAGATGGTTGATGGTGTTTGAGAAAGAAGACACGGTGAAGAAAGGGGAAAGGAGAGAATATTTATGCTTGAAATGTGAAAGGACTCTTTCTTAAGTACCAACTTCATCAAGATTAACACAAAGGGATGCGATGGGTCAATTATTGGATAAGGGATGGAATTAATGAAGCGGAGGCCGTGTTTCAAAATAACTGCTAAACTGGGAAATTCGAAGAGACAACATTGTTCATAGTAGGAAAAGAAAAGAAATATGTGTATATATATATATATATATATATATATGTATATACGAGATGGGGTCAACTGTTCAAAAAACCCCGAAAAGGAAAAGAAGAAGAAAAGACAGGAAGGGCAGGAAAGTCTTTATTCACAAATGAACCGCAAGAGCATTTCATATGCTCAGGGGGACTAAATGTTGAGGTTTATTTTTGAAAAGCTTAGCAGTTGGAAGAAGCCCAACAATATGGGAAAGAAGAGAGTTAGTGGATTGATAAGAAGGAACCATTAACGGCAGGAATGATGGATCATAAGCCCATAAAATAAATAAATGGGTCTTGAGGAAAGCAAATGGGCCCAGAGGAGCCCAAAAGAGGAAGTAGTAAACCAATGGGTGTTATGTAATGAAGAAAAGCAAGAATGGGCCCCAGTAGACCCGATGTAATGAAGCAAGAAAGAAAGGGGTTGATGGAAAGCCTATGAGCCCCAAGGATGAAGGATAAAGTAATTGGGTCAAGGAAGCCCAAAAGAGTTAGCAAGGTGCCCATGGGAATGCAGATTTAAGAAATGGGCCAAGGATGCCCAAAGAAAGCAAATGGGTCAAGGATGCCCAAGGAGAAAGAAATGGGACGAAGAAGCCCATAAGCAATGTATTAGATTGGGAAAGCCCAAAGTAGCATGACTGACCATGCGGAGTCATTGAAAGAAGGGCGGGTAGCAGGGCCAAAGAGGCCCAGCAAACACGAGTCCAATAATACCGTGGCAAGAATAGCAGAATGGTGTGGCAGGAATGGCAACAAGACTACGGGTGAAGCAAGGAATGGACTAAAAGGAGAAGCCCAAGCAAGGCCCAGCCCTTGAAAAGAAGCAGACCAATAAGGAATGAAAGACTAAAAGACGGTTCACGCTATAAGAGGTCAAGAATGGACGGCAGAATGCACAGACGAGCCCTACACCATGGCAAATGCATAAGCAGCAAACAGGTTTTGGACGTAAGCAGGAAGTAGAGCATGCGCAAGATCCAAGCACTACCAGCCTGTACCCAGCCAATATAGGAGTTGTGGGTCATGAGTCAGAGGTAAGAGAGGATATGGTCTGGCGGTGGGGAGAAAGGGAAGCCTATTCTAGGATTCCCGCTCAAGCTCTTTTAGGGGAAATGTCCTGCTGGGATGACATACCACCCAAAAGAGGGAGGATGAGCTAGAACCACTAGGTGCATGCCATGAGGGATAGGAAGAGAGAACACCCATACTGTGGCAGATGAGAAGGCCACGGTAAGCAAACAAACAAAACAACCTTCTTTGTCTGGTAATAGGGAGTGGCACAGCCAGCACAGGTAAGTGGTGGCAGCTGGGGCACTGACAGACCAATCGTGGTCGACAAGGACACCCAGACCAGACAAAAGTTGTTAAGGGGTAAAATGGTAAAAAAAATAGTCACGGCAGGTAGTATATAAAGAGTCATTGCCGAGCATAATAAGGGGGGAGGCAACGGTGGCAATCACCACAAAAGTGATCACTATCACGCCGCACAAGAAAGCACTAAAGAAAAAAGAAAAAACAAAAGGAAGAATTGAAATAGTAAAACAGGGGAAAGAAATAGAGAGTTAGAAAAAAAGAGCGAGAGAGATTAGAATGGCAGGCATACACCAATAGGTTTTCTCCTTCTCACCCTCTTATGGCCTACCCTCTGCTAAGGAATACTTTCGGGCACAAGCCATTCAGGTCCGCTCCCTCAAAGTGTGTAATTTTCAAGGTAAGATGCTCCTGCAAGGTTATCCACGTTGAGGAAATGGTTCCCTCCTTGGCCATAGCCCCGTGACTAAACTGAATGTGGCAAGCTAGTTATATTCTTTTTTTAACTTCATTGATTATTGCTATAGTTTCTCCTCCAGCCTTTATTATTACTTTTACAACTTGATCTTTTCTTTTATTTTTGTGAAAGACTGTTTACTTAGTTTGCCTAACAATGACGTAATCTCACTTATCATTGTTTTGTTGTACCCATTCCGCCACAACTTTCTTCTGCAGCAGCTTCGCCTGCCATGAGCATGTGACAATATTTTCAGCAAATAGAGGCATAGTTTGTGCGCAAGCCAGATCAAAGTGAGTTGCAGTTGGGCCGGTCCCGACTCTCTTATCCAGAATACTTGGGCCCAGTACGGGAGGAGGCAGCCCAGCCCAACCCAAAATCACAAAAAGCCCACCACATGTGCATTGGATTGTTATATTGCTATTTGTGTTGTGATGTTGATACATGTATGTATGTTGCTTTGATGAACTCAAAACCGCATAGTTTGTATCATTAATTCCACTTTTATTTGGTAGATCTTAGATCACATTCAATTTGAATGGTTCCCTTTGCTCAAAAGTCCATACCTTACATAAGATTCATTGGAACACCACTCTCCTTCTATTGCTTGCTGACTCTCTCTCTCTCTTTTCTTTCGATTCTTTTTTTTTTATTCCAGGTACTAAGTTTGTGGTTTAACTTTATCGGTTGTGGTAAAAAATACTAAAACGAAGGAGGAATAGCCATCGGGCAATGAATATCAAAACCTTCTTTTGTATTTAAGAGGTACAAACTAACTTTTAGTATTCATTTTATTTTGTTTGGTAATGGTTTTTTGCGAATCGGAGTGGTTTGTTTGTTTTGCTTTTATTTCTTTATTGGTTGAGATATTTACTAACTCACATCATTTCTATAATTTATAACTTGGTCCTGCATCATGTGGGTACAATGTTAAAAATATAAGTCACATTACATTTTAAAAATTTCAAGCGCTTGTACATCTACAACCTCATTAGTTGCTTTATATAATACCTTTATTAATAAGCTCAAGTAGTTGGTTGCAATCCCACGATGCTTTTGTTGGTAAATCTGGTTTTGTATCTCATACAAAACACACAGCGGAAGCAACAACATGGATCTATTTCATTCATGATTGGTAACATGCACTATATAAATTTCAGAATTTAAGAATAAGATAGTGCACCTTAGTGTGGTGAAATTCAAAATAAAAGATTAGAAGTACTTGGGAATACTTTTAATCTTCACTCAAATTCCACTTTATGCCCAAGAAGTGTTGTCTCTCAATCACTTTCCAAGGGAGAATAATTGAGTGGCTTCACTCACACATACACACCATTTCACAATGATGTCTCTCTTTTTCTTTTTTTAATATTAAAAAATTTTGTATGTTTCTCCCTTTATAACTAACTGATTATCTAATTGGACTGGCTTATTGGGCCTTTCCAGTTGGGTTTTAGTGTGTGGCTTGGAGTGGGACCAAAAAGGACTAATAAGACACTAGCTCCAATGGACCTTGGGCTTTTCTGTCAACTCTTGACAAGTCCAAAGTTACTATTAACTATATTTAATACCACTATATAAATATAATTGTACTCTAGGCCTTATTAATAAATTATATCCCAAGACTTTATTATACATGCAACCCCTTCATAAAATATTCATTGTAATACAAAGTCATAAATGTAGATTGCCACTTTGAAGATTACTACATCTTAATCCTTGAGTACCCAGTTTAATCCTTTAAGTTATTCATCATATATTTATGAAATCCAATTTCATAAATATATACTTTAGTATTTCCTTACCAAAGTGGTTAGGCCTAACACTCTGAATCACCAAACCCATTAAACTTATCTCAAGAGAATATTTTATATCTCCGTTAAGAGATTATGAATTCCATCTTGAGAATATATGTTCCATCAACACTAAATGTGGCTGCCCAACGTACTGAGGTTTTGACTGTTACTTTAGATCTCACTCTTGATATATCAAAAAAAACCTACACCTTATGATCAGGTCCATTATTCTCTCAAGATTAAGAGTCCATGCAAATAGAAGTCATGAGATTTATTATTCATTTGACAATCATTAGGAGAATAATAAATCTCACAGCGGTCCGGTTCAATATGTCTTAACTCTTAAAACATATCAACATACCAACTAGAAGTCTCCACTTCCATGATCAAGACAAATCATCTTAGTTGATATGTTATAGTCGTTGCAGATGAAATGCCCAATTTCATCACCGACTACGAACTATAATTCTGAGTTTACAAAGAACTTATGATTTATATCTTCTGTGACTTTTCACATAAATCACATACTATGCATCTCATGGACTATATGATAATGTCCAAATATTCATGTTACCATTATTTTAGATAATAATAAAACAACTTTGTTAATCATAACATTAAGTCATACATATTATCATACATTGCATCATACAATAGGATTTAAGAGCACACATCCTAACAATCTCCCACTTGCCCTAAAGACTATTGTGCACTTATCTAACTCTCATTCCCTCCAAATGTGACTCAAAAGTCCTTTGTGGCAAGGTTTTGGTAAAGGGATCCATTAGATTACTTGCACTATCAATCTTTGCTGCTGCTACTACATCTCCTCGAGCAACAATGTCTCGAATAATGTGGTACTTTCTCTCAATGTACTTTCCTTTCTCATGATTCCTCAGATCTTTGAATTGTGCAACCGCTCCACTATTGTAGCAAAACAATGTGATGAGAACTTGCTCCATTCTCACAACACCAAGATCATAAAGGAATTTCTTGAGCCAAACAGCTTCCTTTGCCACCTCACAAGCAGCAACATATTCAACTTCCATGGTGAAGTCCACAATACAAGATTGCTTAACACTCCTCCAACTTATGGCTCCACCCTCCTAAGGTGAACACATAACCTAAAGTGGACTTTCTAAAATCAAGATCTAACTAAAAATATGAATCTGTATAACTAATAGGAATCAAATCCTCACTATTGTAAACAAGAATATAATGTCTCGTTCTCCGTAGATACTTGAGAATATGTTTTACAGCTTGCCAATGTTTAAGTCCTGGATTTGATTGATATCGGCTTACCATGCCAGCTAATTAACAGATATCTGGTCTAGTACATAGCATGGCATACATGAGACTTCCCACTGCTGAAGCATAATGAACTTGTCTCATGGTATTTTCTTCTTCAAGAGTCTTAAGCCTTTGGTCATCAGACAAAGGAACTCCATGTCTAAAAGGTAGTAATCCTTTCTTGGAGTTTTGCATGCTAAACCGTTCTAGAACCTTATCTATATACCCAGTTTGTGATCAACCTAACATCTTATTCTTGCGATCTCGCAAAAACTTGATCCCTAGAATAAAGTTAGCTTCACCCAAGTCCTTCATTTCCAATTGGCTTGGCAACCAAACCTTTACCGATGACATTACCCCTACATCATTTCTAATGAGTAGAATATCATCAACATAAAGCACTAGGAACATTACTATTTTGTCTCGATGTCTTTTGTACACATATGGTTCATCAAGATTTTGTTCAAAACCAAATGATTTGATTGCTTCATCAAATCTGATGTTCCATGACCTAGATACTTGTTTAAGTCCATAAATGGACATTTTCAACTTGCATACCATATGCTCTTGGTTCTTTGCTATGAAACCTTCCGGTTGCATCATATAGATTTCTTCTTCAAGATTGCCATTAAGAAATGCAATCTTGACATCCATTTGCCAAATCTCATAATCATAATGAGCAGCAATGGATAAGAGAATTCTGATAGATTTAAGCATGGCTACTGGCGAAAAAGTTTTATCATAGTCAATACCTTCTTTTTGTGTATATCCTTTCGCCACTAGTCTTGCTTTAAAGGTTTCAACATTTCCATATATCCCTCTCTTCCTCTTGTAAACCCATTTGCAACCAACAGGTTTAATGCCGTTAAGCGCCTTCACAAGATCTCAAACTAGATTGGAATACATAGAATCCAATTCAGATTTCATAGCTTGGACCCAATGATATGCATCTATATCATTCATTGCCTCTTCATAAGTGTAGGGATCCAATTCAGCCTCTTCTAAGATAGCTTCATAAGTTTCTCCAAAACCTATAAATCTTATAGGAGGCCGAAAAATTCTCCCATTACGACGAGGCACCTATGTACTAGTCATCTCATGAGTAATGTCTTGTGGTGTATCCAAAAAAACCACATCATTCCTAGTTTCATCCATTAGTTGTTCAATTACAATTTCATCTAATTCAGCCAATAGAACTTTACTTCTAGGATTAAAATTATTCACATAATCATCTTCCAAAAATTTGGCATGGGTGCTAACAAACACTTTGTTATCCTTATGATTATAGAATAAATAACCCTTAGTTTCCTTCGAATACCCTAAAAACATGCATACTTCCGTTTTAGCTTCCAACTTATCAGACTTCCCTTTCAACACATGTGCTGGACATCTCCAAATGTGGAGATATTTCATACTAGGCTTGTGCCCACTCCACAATTCCTTAGGTGTGTTGTGAATAGATTTTGATGGAATTAGATTCAAAATATGCATAGTAGTTTTTAGTGCATATCCCCAAAAGAAAATTGGTAAAGTTGAATAACTCATCATGGATCTAACCATTTCCAAAAGAGCCCGATTCCTTCTTTCCGCTACACCATTTTGTTAGGGAGTTCCAGGTGCAGTCAATTAGGATACAATCCCATTTTGAATTAGGTAATCCTTGAAATCCCCAAGAAGGTATTCGCCACCTCGATCAGATCGAATGGCCTTTATGCGTTTACCCAATTGATTTTCAACTTCAACCCTAAAGTCTTTGAACTTTTCAAAGGCTTCGGACTTACATCTCATTAGGTACACATAACCATACCTTGAGTAATCATCCGTAAAAGAGATGAAGATAACCTCATTTTGTTTGGGTTGACATAGGACCACATACATTTGTATGAACTAATTCAAGCAACTCTTGGGCTCTTCCACCTTTTGCATTAAAAGGCCGTTTGCTTATTTTACCTTCCAAACAAGATTCGCAAACTAGAAATCCATCAAAGTCCATGGGTTGTAAAAGTCCATCTTGGATTAGTCTTTGAATCTTATTTGAATTAATATAACCCAAACGCAAGTGTCATAGATATGCATCACTAGTAGAAGGAAACTTTCTCTTTAATGATTTTACATGAGAGCTACTATCTAATTCAGAATTGTATAATTCATGCTTTCTAGGAGTTAAAATATAAAGACCATCCACAATATTGTCAGAACAGATAAACATTTTATCATTCTTTATTACAACATTGTCTTTGAGGATAACACAATATCCATGTTTACCTAAGTAAGTTGCAGAAATTAAATTCCTACGAACATTAGGTACATACAAACAGTCTTCCAATATTAAAATTTTAGACTCAAAACATAAATTAAACACTCCAACAGCTACAATCGGAATCCTGCTTCCATCAGCCAAAGTAAGAAATAGTTCTCCCTCATTCAACTTTCTGGTCTCCTGGAACCCCTGCAAAGAATTGCAGATATGATTATTACAACCTGAATCCACACACCAGGAATCCGTGGGATTCTGTACCAAACATATTTCAAGAAGAAATGAACTCTTCATACCCTTATTCTTGGCAACCTTAAATATTGGATAATTCCTCTTCCAATGTCTTTTCTCACCACAATGGAAACACTTTCCTTTGGTTTTTTTTCCTTTGTTGGCAACTGCTAGGGCAATTTGTTCACCATCTTTCTTGGTGAAGTCCCTCTTCTTCTTCTTCTTTTTACCCTTGCTTTTCGACTTAGGTTGAGAAGTAGAAGCATTAGCCATATTGGCATTAACACTAGAAGTACCAAGGATGCCTTCCGCCACTACCTACTCATTCATCAATTCAGACAATGAATAAATCTTTTTGTTCATATTATAGTTAAGTCTAAATTCCCTGAATGATTCTGGTAGTGACTAGAGTATCATATCCACTTGGGATTCTCCATCAATATCGGCACCTAAAACTTCCAATGTATTCAGATTGGAGATCATCCTAAGACAATGCTTTCTCACTGAAGTACCTTCAGCCATTTTGGTATTATAAATCTGCCTCATAGTTTCTTGCCTTGCAGAACGGCCTTGCTCACCAAAAATCTCCTTCAGACTTAGCATTATGTTTGAAGCAAGTTCTACATCCTAAATTTGATGTTGTAGAACATTTGAAATAGATGCTAAGATATAGCACTTAGCCATCTCATTAGATTTCTGCTAATGATCATATCACTGTTTTTCCTTAAGAGAAGCATCTAATGATGGAAAGTAAGGACATGGTTGAGTAAGCACATATTTGTGCTCTTCAACTGTAAGAACAATATCCAAATTTCTCTTCCAGTCAACATAGTTGGATCCAGTCAGTTTATTTTGATTAAGAATAGAAACAAGTGGGCTAAATGATGTCATGATTTAAATCTGAAAATAATAAACATGAATATAATAAGTAAACTAGACATTATCAATTTAGCATATAAGCATATAATATGGAACCTTAATAAACCATAAAATAATATATGCAACAACAACCCAATACATGTCTATAATTCCTTGGTAGCAAGTTTATTATAAACATATTAATTGGTTGAGAACTATTTTCATTATCAGTGCTATCATGATAACTCTTATCAAACATTAATAATATGCCATATTACCTTTAGCCTCTAAGTAATAATGACATAGCTTCTTTGGGAGGTTAATGTTACACCTAGTCTAGTGTACACCATTATCTAAAGCCATGTGTACCACATTTCATCTCCCTTTTATAGTGTTTAAACTTGTAGTATCATGAAACAAAACACCCTTCTTTGGGATCGCGAGGCATATACACCAAAACGAGGTGTTTATCCATACTACTTTAAACGAGTAAGTTCAATCTTGTAATATTATGAAGTAAACACCCTCCTTTGGGATCGTGAGGCATATACGCCAAGACGAAGTGTTTACCCACACTACTATGAACCGATAATGAAGGCCTTGAGATCCAACCCTTGTATCTCTCTCTCACTAGATGTTTTAAATTAAAATTTTTTAAGATTAAGAACCATAATAATGCTAGACAGTTTGAAAACATAATCCTAATCTCATTAGGAATAAATTTCATAATCCTAGCATTAATATATATATATATATAAACCAAGGCAAGCAATAATGCTACGTTCATATAAACCCATATGTATTTATATATATATATATATATATATATATATATATATAATATATACGGATTGGATACATTCAAGGTAATAAACAAGCAGTTAGGCCTTGACTCATGCAAATTATTACATTATATAAATTTACATGCATGATGGCCATTAAGAACATGCACTCCAAGCCAAGCGGTGCAAAAAAGAATCCAAGTGATGCAATAACTGTAAGAAAATGACATGTTTGTATCTCATACAAAACATACGCAGCGGAAATTTAACGGATCTACTTCATTCGTAATTGATTAGATGCATTATGTAAGTTTCAGAATTCAAGAACAAGAAAGGTACCTTGGTGTGGTGAATTTCAAAACAAAGATCGAAAGTACTTGGGAATAATTTTAATCTGCACTCCAATTCCACTAACGCCCAAGTTGTGTGGTCTCTCAATCAGTTTTTGTTCAAGGGAGAATGAGAGAGTGTCCAACACTCACATACACACCATTTTACAATGATGTCTCTTTTTTTCATATATTAAAATTATGTATGTTACTCTCCTTATAACTGATTATCTAATTGAACTAGCCTTTTGGGCCTTTCCAATTGGGTTTTAGTATGTGGCTTGGAGTGGGACCAAAAGGGATCAATAAGACACTAGCTCCAATGGGCTTTAGGCTTTTCTGTCAACTCTTGACAAGTCCAAAGTTACTATTAACTATATTTAATACCACTATATAAATATAGTTGACTTTAGGCCTTATTTATAAATTATATCCCAAGACTTTATTATACATGCAACACCTTCATAAAATATTCGTAATAATACAAAGTCATGAATGTAAACTGCCACTTTGTAAATTACTACATCTTATCCTTGAGTACCCGATTTAATCCTTTAAAGTTATTCAACATATATGTATGAAATCCAATTTCATAAATATATACTTTAGTAACTTCTTACTAAAGTAGTTAGGCCTAACTCTCTGAATAACAAAACTCATTAAACTTATCTCATGGGAATATTTTATATCTCCGTTTAAAGACTATGAATTCCATCTTGAGAATATATGTTCCATCAACACTAAATGTGGCTGTCCAACATACTGAGGTTTTGACCGTTACTTTAGATCTCACTCCTGATATATCAAAGCAACCTACATTTCATGATCAGGTCCATTATCCTCTCAGGATTAAGAGTTCATATAAATAGAAGTCGTGAGATTTATTATTCATTTGACAGTCGTTAGGAGAATAATAAATCTCACAGCGGTCCAGTTCAATATGTCTTAACTCTTAAAACATATCAACATACCAACTAGAAATCTCAATTTCCATGATCAAGACAAATCATCTTAGTTGATATGTTATAGTCTTTGCAGATGAAATGTCCAATTTCATCACCGCCTACGAACTATAATCTTGAGTTTACAAAGAACTTATAATTTATATCTTCTGTAACTTTTCACATAAATCACATACTATGCATCTCATGGACTATATGATAATGTCTTATATTCATGTTACCTTTATTTTAGATTATAATAAAACAAACTTATTAATCACAATATTAAGTCATACATCATGTCATACATAATGTCATACATAATATCATACATAACATCATGCAATAGGATTTAAGGGCACTAATCCTAACAATAACATCCAAGAGGTGCAAAACATCATTTACGCACAAGAAAATTACATTCAATAGTCAATAACTATATCCAAGGGATATATATCCTTGGCCATAAAGAATCCGCATATACAAGATGGCCATCAAGCCAATAACTATAAAATGATCTTTCAAAGCTAAGCGATGCAATCAATTAATTCACGCAAATGGCAATTACCCACTTACATCCAATAACTATTGTGGCATATGAATATAACCAAATGATAACAATCACATATATAGATTAATTCCATATTATGACATACAGATTCAACCTTTTGCCATATCAAACTTATATCATACGGATTCAACTTTTTGCCATATCAAACTTCATGAATACGGCACCATTAAAGCATGAAAAGGATTTCTTTGATTCTAAAACTCAATCACATGTTATACAAGCATGAGATGAAAACCTGGCTCTAATACCAATTGTTGGTAAATTTGGTTTTGTATCTCATACAAAACACACAGTGGAAGCAACAAACATGGATCTATTTCATTCATGATTGATAACATGCACTATGTAAATTTCAGAATTTAAGAACAAGATAGCGTACCTTGGTGTGGTGAAATTCAAAGTACTTGGGAACACTTTTAATCTCCACTCCAATTCCACTTTACCCCCAAGAAGTGTGGTCTCTCAATCAGTTTCCAAGGGAGAATAATTGAGTGGCTTCACTCACATATACAT
Source organism: Castanea sativa (assembly GCF_040712315.1). NCBI lineage: Eukaryota > Viridiplantae > Streptophyta > Magnoliopsida > Fagales > Fagaceae > Castanea > Castanea sativa. Next base: position 44,981,159 of record NC_134013.1, read on the forward strand.
CATTTCACAATGATGTCTCTCTTTTTCTTTTTCTAATATTAAAAAATTATGTATATTTCTCCCTTTATAACTAACTGGTTATCTAATTGGGCTGGCTTATTGGGTCTTTCCAAGTGGGCTTTAGTGTGTAGCTTGGAGTGGGACCAAAAGGGACCAATAAGACACTAGCTCCAATGGACCTTGGGCTTTTCTGTCAACTCTTGAGAAGTCCAAAGTTATTATTAATTATATTTAATACCACTATATAAATGTAATTGCACTTTAGGCCTTATTAATAAATTATATCCCAAGACTTTATTATATGTGCAACCCTTCATAAAATATTCGTAGTAATACAAAATCATAAATATAGACTGCCACTTTGAAGATTACTACATCTTAATCCTTGAGTACCCAGTTTAATCCTTTAAGTTATTCATCATATATTTATGAAATCCAATTTCATAAATATATACTTTAGTATTTCCTTACTAAAGTGCTTAGGCCTAACATTTTGAATAACCAAACCTATTAAATTTATCTCAAGAGAATATTTTATATCTCCGTTAAGAGATTATGAATTTCATCTTGAGAATATATGTTCCATCAACACTAAATGTAGCTACCCAACATACTGAGGTTTTGACCATTACTTTAGATCTCGCTCCTGATATATCAAAGTAACATACACCTCATGATCAGGTCCATTATTCTCTCAGGATTAAGAGTTCATGCAAATAAAAGTCGTGAAATTTATTATTCATTTGACAGTCGTTAGGAGAATAATAAATCTCACAATGGTCTAGTTCAATATGTCTTAACTCTTAAAACATATCAACATACCAACTAGAAGTCTCCACTTCCATGATCAAGACAAATCATCTTAGTTGATATGTTATAGTCTTCGCAGATGAAATGCCCAATTTCATCACCGACTACGAACTATAATTCTGAATTTACAAAGAACTTATGGTTTATATTTTCTATAACTCTTCACATAAATGACATACTATGCATCTCATGGACTATATAATAATGTCCAAATATTCATGTTACCATTATTTTAGATAATAATAAAACAATTTTATTAATCATAACATTAAGTCATACATAATGTTATACATAGCATCATACAATAGGATTTACGGACACACATCCTAACAGTTTTTGCTTAGCTATGCTTATTTTGTCTAAGGTGTAATTTTTGAGTGGATTCATGTTGCAAAACATTCATCCCATTCCCATTTGTAATAAGCAAACCATGTGTTTGATAAAATGTTTCATTCACTTTTGCAAGTTCAAGTCAACTGTACACAAACACTACTGTAATAGCTAAGTTAATTATGCCATACATTTGACTTCCAAATTTCATTTTCTCATGTTCATTAATGGTTTAATTTTGCAGGCTTTGAGGATCAATTAATGGCATTTTGTGTCTATGGAGGGCTACAGTACAATTACAATTCCAATGTCACCTGTGGTCAAATTGGTTTCAATGTCTGCTTTAACTATACAAAAGCTGCCATTGCAATTGTTGCGTCCAAAGTACTCTTTACTGGCAATGACAAAGTGAGGTTTGCTGGCCTATTCTCTTTCCTTTCTCAATTCTTGTAATAGTATTTGAAAAAATCCTTAAACCAAATTTCCCCTACCTCCGTCCAAAAATTTCTACCTTTGCAAAGATTATTAAGATGGACATGCAATTTATATTGGAGTTACACATGCCAAATGTGTGACACATAAAAATTAAGGAGATGTTTTATTAGTTACTTAGTGCCAAGAATTTACAAATCTTTATTCTTATTTTAATTAGAATGTAATAATGCTAGATCTTTAATGGATTGAAGTGGTTGGGTCAGTAATGAGCTTGAGGGAGGACATCCATTTTATTATATTAACAGATCGTGGAGTACACATATGGTCCATTGATCGTACTTTCCTCTAACTTTTTTTTTTCCCCATAGATAAAGCTTAAAATTTTATAAGCAAAACTATTTAAGTATTGTGTTATTTCAATATTGCATAGCGTGGGGCAAATTTGTCTGATTCCCATTATTAGTTCAAAATTTTATGGAGACTAGGTGGCTGAATGAGTTTTAAGGTTCTAATTTTAGTAGGCAGGGTGTTGTTTTTATGTGTTTTAATTCAAGTTGTGACCAAAAGATAATTAAAAAAAAATTCTCCTAATTTTAATGGTTTGGTTGTAGGAAAAATGAGCAATGAATTTATGCTTCAATGGGCGTCATATCGTGCAAATCATAAAACCTAGGTGAATTCTGTTCCATCTTCTCTTTGGTGGAAGAATTGACTGGATCAGTAAAATACCAATGTTTAGGCACACCATATAAACTCCTTTTTTCTTTTATGAGAATATTGCTATTGGGAAAATAAGGAGATTTGAGACCATGCATTCTAATGAGTCTAACTCACCCTCTTTTGGTTCTATATCTCTACATCACCAAGACCAAGTGAGCTTCTTATATAATGTTTAATTAGCTAACGTCATTGGTATAGTAAGCAATTCTAATTGAATATTTGACTACAACTATTAGAATTGGGAAAAATGTGTTACTTCATGTTATTACTTAAAAATATGTTAAACATTCTATCTAACCTTCTCATATAGCAGCTTACAACATTATCCGGGCATCGGGCGGGCCCTCAGCTAGTATATATAAAAATAGAGACCTCATGCAGGACTACATGAGGTCTTGCCAAGTGGCACTCTAATTTTGCATTGAGCCTTTTTTTTACCTCTTTCATTAAGTTTTTTTTTACTGTTACCCAAAAGTCTACATTAACTTATTTTACTGTTATTTCATTAGTCCTTGCACCACACGTTTATCTCTTCTTCACACCTTTTAGCATACCCACCGTTTTAATATTTTTTTTTTTAAAACAGCAAATAATTAATAATTAAGGATTAATAGTAATAACTAACTAGATAAAGCCCCGGAGAGAGACAGAGAGACACAAAAATGTTGTAGATTGTTAAATAAAATGCATTGTTTCATTACATATTACCAAAATAAAAGACCTGAGACTGACAACACATTTGAAAGAGAGAGAAAAAGAAATCCGAGGGGCCGCCGCCTCCGCCATATTAGCCTCCCACCACCATCAAGACGCTGAAACTCTTACGGGGTTCTTTTTTTTCTTTTTAAATTAGGGGCTTAAATATCATTTAGACTTGGGTAATTTGGTTGGATAGTTTTTGTTTTGGATATATAAGTAGAGAGAATATTTGGTACGCAATGTAAAGCCATATTCTACCATGGTTTTAAATCATCTATAAGACAAATGCATACACACTTGCCCACACCATATCTTAATTAATGTTGCACTATCAATGAGTAGACGAAAATGAGAGAGTTAGACATACTTTCATTTCATAGTATGAAATATGTGAACACAACACAAATTAGTGGATTTTCATGGTCCCGTTACTCTTTTGCATTTATTTTTGGTTTCATGATCTTAAAAAAAATTAATCTTATCTTGAGAATGCTATAAATATGCTTTGAAACTACTAAATTAATTTTTAATATATCAAAATGTATATGTTTCTTTACTCTAATTTAGTTTACTTTTTTCTTTATAATATATGTATAACACTATCCAAAACCGTCTTATATAAAATATTACAAAATTATTCATACATCGCACGGGCAACTTACTAGTTATTCTTAATTGCCCAAACCTTTTAGAAGGACCAAATTAAAAAACATCTTGTACAAAAATAGCTAAATACTAGGATATTCAATCAAATTAGGATGAAATTAGTAACAAATTCTGTATTGCATCTTCTCATATAATTACTTGAACCCTAAGCTTGCTCACACTTTCTTGGACGTTTGCATTATATTTACTTCTAGACTCGTAGAGATGCTTCTGAAGTCATTTGTCCTTTTCTTCTCTTTTATAACTAGCACATTTAACATATTTGATACCAACATTCGCCGCTGAAAATGTATAGGAATCACATTATTCTTAGATGCACTTTAGACACTCTAAGTGTGCGTTTGGCTCTAAATTAAAAAGTCAGTTTACTTTACAATTCAGCTTATTTTTGCTACTATTCATGACCCCACTACACTTTTTGGTACTATCCATGAGTCTTAATGTACTATTTCAACTAATTTTTACATTTATCTACAATATTTTCTGCAAAAAGTTTACAGTTTCAGCAAAATAAGTGGATCTCAAGCAGACCCTATATTAAGATCATTTGTCAAGAGTTTGATAACTGAGAATCAGGATTTGAAATTTGAAAATTCCAAATTGATATTTCGAGTATTAAATGATGTTAATGTGGTATTTTGTTAGTATCACTTTAATGAAAGGGTCACATTGATATCATTGAAATTCTTAAGGGAATAAATTGCAATTTTTGAAATTAAAAAATTAAAATAAAATAAAAAGAAAAAAACGAAAAATTGAAATTCAGAAAGCTAATATAGAAGTGACATCAAACTTAATTGTTTAAAATGTTGTGGTGGGCCTTTTGTGTTGTTGGGCTTTGATCTCTCCTACTATACCACGGCCTGTGATTCTGAGGTATGAAAGTTGGGACTAGTCTAAGTGAAACACACCTTAGGCCAGCTTGTGCACAAGTTGAGCTATCTTAGCATAGACATGTCTTGGCAGGGGTCTTAAATGTACAGCGTGCTCACGGCAAGAATAACTATCACATAAATTACAGCAAAAAACGCAATACAGCAGGATAACTAAAACATTTTATGAATAACACTAACGCCTAAATAACACAACAAAGGAATACAACAAGGTCGTGGCAGAATAATACAATCACGAATAACAAGATCACAACAAACAATTCAGTAATAAGATGACAAGTTATCATTCATCAACCAAAAAGTAAAACTCGTCTACCAAAGAAATGAGCTTAGCTTTTCATCAAACACAAGTCCAAAAAGGGAGCCAAACTCCAATGTGTGTAACCTCAAAGAAGGCTCCTGCCATAGAGATTACACACTTTAGAAAAAGACCTAGATGGCTTGAACTCTAATTCTTAACTTCTCAGAGGGTGGGTCTGTCAAGAGGGAGAGAAATGGGTAGCCTATTGATGCATGCCTATATTCCTATCACTCATGCTTTTCTCTAATTTCTATGTTTTTCTTTTCTCTCATTCTCTTCCTTGTTCTATCTCTATTTTTTGTCGTGGTTGTCCCCCCCCCCCCCCCCATTTTCACTGTTCACAACTATTTCATTTTATATTGTCTGCCATGACATAATTTACCATTTTTATCCCTTAACCGCTTTTGGCTCATTGTGGGTGTCCTTCCAAGACTACCCACTAGTCTGCCGACTGCCCACCACTACCATTACATTGTGTTGGTTGTGTCACGCCTTATTTCCAGACAAAAAATGGCTTGTTTTATCCCTTACCTCTCTTTTTTCTCAATACTCTTATCTGGATAAGGGTTAAACATCTTCCTCACCTACCTCTATGGCATGTATCCGATGGTTCCAGCTCATACTTACTTCTTTTGGGTGAGATACCATCCCAGTAGGACATTCAGCAGGACATTTCTCCCCAAAGAAGTTTGAGCGGGAACCCCAAAATAGACTCCCTCTTTCTCTCGACCACCAGACCACACCATCTCATACCCTTGACCCGTGGCCCACCTCCAATGTATTGACTAGGTACAAGTTGGTAGTGCATGGGCCTTATGTGTATGCTCCACTTCTGTCTGAGTCCATTACTTTTCTGGCCTTCGTGCCTTTGCAATTACCTTCGTGTTTGTCTGATTCTATAGTACGTTCTGGTAGGTGTTTAACTCTTGCGGCGTGCAAGACATATGGGCCTTTGAGTTCACATTTTTTGCCTTCCATCTCTTCTTTGGACTGAGTTGGTTAGGTGAAGGTCCTCTCCTTCTTGCCTAGTCCATCTTCTTTCCTATGTCCATGTGCCTTTTGGCTAAGGATCCTACCATGCCATTACATTATTCCTATTATATCATTACCTCTCCTTTATTTCCTTGTTACCCATGGCCTTTCAAGCTGATGCTCCCACCAGTCCACTTTCCACATCTTTACCTCTTTTGGGTTTTACTGGCCAGCATTCTTGCTGTAACAGCCCATTTCCCACATCCTTAACTATTTTGGGTTTTATTGGCCAACATTCCTACTATGTCAACCCATTTCACTCCTTGAGCTTCCTCAACCCATTTGCTTCTTCTTTACCTCTTTTACTCCTATGGGCTTTTGCTAAATACTTTGAGCTTTCTCGATCCAATTACCACACCTTTACTTTTTATTACTTTTTGGACTTATTTGCTTTTAAGCCAACCCAATGAATTTACTAATTCATTTCTTGGGCTTCCCTGACCTATTTACCTCCTCTTTACCTCTTATTATTCCCATAAGTTTACTACTTCATTCTTTGGGCTTTCTCGGCCCATTTACTTCCTCTTTATCTCTTATTATTCTTGTGCGCTTGCTGACCATTATTCCTGCCATTCCAGCCTACTGGGCTTACTTTACTATTTTCTCTTCCCATTTTCTTAATATTGTTGGGCTTCTTTTGTAATTGGGCTTTTTGTTAAAAGTGGACATCAACAAATGTATTTTAGCTATTTATTTTTTATTCTTAAGAGTCGGAACAACTTACCGGCAATTGATTAAAGAATATATATATGATCACCGACCACTACCCAGTGGCCACAAAATTCACTAGTAGAAGAAGAAACCTTGGTAAGCGACATTACATTTCCACAATACCAAAAGCTATAGAGTAGTTGAGTTTATTAACTTAACTTTTTCTAAATAATGAGTGGGTAGTATTTCTAAATAATGAGTGCTGCTGTAAGAAATAATATTATTTATGTTGGACATACTAATACTACTTTCTGTGTTAAGATTTCTTCCAATTCGGTTAGGTGTCTCTGCTACTTGTACCTTAAGCTTGGGGTCAAACATCTCAATTCAATACCAATGTCTTTGATTGTCCCAAAATTTTGGGATCCGCTATGAATCCTTAAAATTTTAGTCAAGGACGGTCACAATTAAAAAAGAAAAGAAAAAAAGGTCGTATCCTACCCCCTACTTTTGCGGGATCTTGGAGAGGATATGGTTGGCCACAATAAGTTCTAAAATTTTTGGCTATGGATCCTTTCAAATACTGCACTAGCAAAATTAAACAAATTCCATCATTCAGCTAGCGAACTAAATGCATAAATACAACTCTAATAGAGATATGTATATTGCTACCAGAACCAACTTAACTAATGTGGATCACTTCTTCATGTATAGAGATAAGCTTGCTGATGCATTTACAATTACTTGGCTGCAGAGACATTGGCCTAACATTGTTGAAAATGTAAATAGAGACCTTAATTGTGCTTTGATTTTAAAATTTTGGAAATGGTAAAGGAATCAGAACTACTTTAATGCCTTTACAACATTTCAGTTGAGAATCTGTCTTCTATTTTCCAAATGATGGATCACTTGAGACAGTAGAAAAATCAAAGCGATCAGTAAATCCTATCAACAAATTTCATCTCCTAGTTTTGAATGAAATGCGATCAACCATGGGCTCAATTACAAGTGTTGAGCATTTGCTGTTAGCTTGTTACAGTGTAATGACTGCTTAACAGGAAAAATTCTGTCATGCAAAGGCAAAGTCACCCACAAGTGTAAAAATGTGCAGCTGAAAATTTTCCTATCATTTAATATCATGTGCATAACAGTGTATCCAACATGCTATCTAATGATGAAAGGAGGCAAACAGAAAAATATCATATTTTTCATGTCTCCACTTATGCTAGAAAATCAAAATCCACAAAAGATTAGACAGATGATGGCTGTATTCAAAGTGAGGGACACAGCTGCAGAGCAATATTTAGGGCTCTACTCTTCATGGGAAAGCCCCCCAATCTACTTTGATGTAGTCCTACAATGACAATGTGCTGAAAATCTGTCCCAAGTTTTCATGTAAATGTAATAATTGGGAGGCAATCCATGATGCAGGGGAAAAGGGAAGCTTCGCAATCCGGACTTCTGTCCCAGGTTTTTTCTCATAATGAGAGGAAATCCAAGATGTAGTAGCAGTGAAAATGGAAGCGGGAAGCCTGACAATCTGAATATCACTGGTCATATTTCAGAATATGAAAAGATGCCTGTCCTACAGAACTTAATAGAAGCAATTAGGAGACCAAATGAAGAGTCATATGGTTGGCTGTAGAATATACTAAAAAACAATGCTGACTATACCTGCCAAATTCATACATTTGATTTCATAAGTCCTTGTCAAACTAGAAACCAAATGAAATTTAAAAAAATTTATAAAAAAATTAGATAGATATCAAATCTTAGTAAGATCCTCTTGTCGTTCAGCTTAATTTCAATCTGATTGTGCCACATATGAGGTTACACAGATGAGTAAGAATGATCAAGTGAATAATATGAATGATGAAGCATCATTTTTAATAACCAGAGGAAATGAATTATGGTTTACCACTACATTCGATGCCCATAAATAATCAAAGGTGAGAGAGAGTGAAAACCACAAAATTAATGGAAACTTGAACACAGATCTAAATAAAAATAACGAGGATTCAAAGCTGAATAGAGTTGAATTATGCACTGACTAATCAATGTTTCATCTGACCAAGGTGCATTAAAGAGTAGAGTATACATGAAAATTCGGGACCTAATAAAGCTTCTTCTTGGCCCTATATATAAAGAGAGAGAGAGAGGTTATCAGAGAAATATTATTAGTGAAAATTGCAAGGAAAGATACAAGTTTTTCATGATGATGAACAATAGGAAACGGAAAAAACCAACAAGAAGAAGAAAGAAATCAGGAAATTATTATAAGAAAAAATTAAGACCATCTCAAAGTGTGGATATCCCAATTAATTAAAATATGTTTTAGGTATGTTTTATTTAGTTATTTCATATTTTATAATTATTTAAAGTTTCAATATAAATAATGTCAAAAATTTTTAAGTATATTTAAAAGAAATGATATATTTTAATAAAGAAAAATTTATTTTTCTCCCAACAAATCAACATATTAAGAACATGTAGGAGTATTCACTTTGTCACACGTGGGGGACCTTAAGCATATTGGGTCATTTTTACATTGTGAGTGTGATTTGAGATGAAAAGAAAATAACGATAATATTAACCACAAAAATACGTTATTGATTTTGGTGTGACATCTCAGCAAAAGACAAGTTCTCTTCCTAAAAATAGTGCAACGATTTCCCTTGATCATTCTTAATAACTTCAACAAATATGTATATTTAAATACCCCATCACCTCTCTCCATAGTCCCAAAAAACACCTCTCTCTCTCTCTCTCTCTCATTAAATTAAATTAATTCTCACTTTCTTCTCTTCTCTTAGGTCTACCCAAAAAAAAAATCTTCACTTTCCTCTCTTCTCTTCAATAAAAAAAATAAAAAACACTCTAAATTGTAAGAGTCATGTTAACGGGTGCATTTAGGGCAATGGTCAACAATTCACTTTAGAAAAGTTTCAACACAATTTTTATAGGAAATGGAAAAAGCTGTCAAAACATTAATTTTTTTTCTTTTCCCATAATTTTTTTATATGGATTGTTAATCATTGCCCTAAGGATATTCGTTAGCATTTTCCAAATAGTAAATACTATACTAAGTCTCTCCCATTCTCTCTCACTCACCGAGTCAAAAACCATGGAGTGCCTACGTTAGGGTTTTTGATTCTCAATTTTATTTCTTAAAACCCATATTCTCACTCTAATGGCTAGGCTAGGCTAGGCAAGAAAACTTGTTTGCCCTTTTAGGGGTGATGGAGCAGAAGACGTTTCGCATGCTCACAAAACCAAATCGTCATACTTGCTTTACGGCTTCAGCTTCAAGCCCCGAATTTTGTTTGCAAAGGTGGTGCATAGAGTGAGAAAAATGAAGCTTGTACCTATTAATCTCGTAAAAATTTCATCATTTTTTTTTTTTTAAATATGTACCATTTTTTAGCGAGAACCTGAAAATGCATGTACATATTAAATTTCCGTTCATCGCCGAGCCCAAGAAACAAAGGCGTGTAAGTTCACTTCCATGATTTTTTTGTTTCCGTTTTTTTATTATTTGTTTTCGGAAGCAATTTCACATTTTTAATACTGTTTCCTTTGTGTTTGTTCATGTTGGTCTGCTTCAGATTCTGGAATTGAGGCCAAAGATTGCATTACTAAAATCCTAACAAAGTGTATAGATTCAAATATTTACATCTAGTAATGGCACATGTGAGAAAAATACCATTGTTATAGATTATGCCATCACTTATCAACAAATTGCTAGGCTAGAATACCGGTTTGAGAGTCATTGCTTGTGGGTGAACCTGAGGGACGAGATTTGTTTATTCCACAGCTGTACAGCTTCCCCTGGTGATACTTTTTGGGTACGACATTTTCTTTTTAGTTTTTTAACTTCTTTTTTTTTTACAGTTTTTTGAAGTCTCACTTTTCTAGTTATTATTATACTTTAACCAACTATCAATAGATCAACAAATCAATAAAAATTCATTTCATACAATTGTGTTAGAATTTGGCAATGAAAAGAAGGATCAAATGACAGAAATATTCCTATAAAAAATGACAGAAATACGATAACAAGAACAATGTCATTCAGTGCCTTGAAGCCTAGCGTGCAGGCTGATCACAGAAATGACCTAGACGGTGGGAACATATGTATTGATTTAAGGGAAATTTAATCATAAGACTTGGAAATGTTAATTACCAAACATAACATCTAGAAGACTTTATTATTTTAAAAATTAGAATTCTGTTAACTTAATTTCTATATTAAACTTCAATATTTTCTGTGATATCAATGATACCGACCCAAGAGGAAATCTGCCCTAGACAATCACCCGAGCTACTTGAACTTGGCAAACATCAATTGAACTATCAAACAAATAAGTATTCTGCAGTTGCTAAGAACAATTAAACAAAATTAAAGCTTCGGATACCCTCTTAAACCTTCTTTCCTCTTATATCAAGTTGAATTTACAATGTTAAATTGCAAAAGAATGCAGTAAAATCACACAAGGAGGTTTCTTATCAAAATAATTTTAACACACAACATATACAACATTATGGAATGCTGAATGCTATTTCTCCAGCGCCGGTAAACTGTAATTGAGTTATCTTGATGGCCGGTGGTTCCACAGGACTTGCTCATCAATCTTGCTCAGCTTCTCATCATCAAGACGCTTCCATGTCTTAATCCTCTCCACTCCCATCCAGGCCTTGTCCCCCTTCCCAAGTTCAGCTAATATGACCCTTGCTCTCCTTGGCCACCCGGCCTTTCCATATCCGTGATATCCAATGCCTCCACCATAACAAAACCATATACCATCTAGATTCCCACAAAAGTCATTAGTATGATCATGGCCCATGAACACAGCCTTCACATCTCCAATGGAGACAAGTGTCTCTAAGACTCCCGAGTTCACTGATGAGCAAGCTACTGCCTCCTGAAATTGGCCCACAATCTTTTTGTAGTAAAGCTGCCGAATTTCTGGAATTGGGATATGAAAAAATCCAAGTGCTGGGATTGTAAGGGGCAAAGCATCAGCAGATTGGTCAGTATCCGATGTTTGGCCCTGTTAGTGTGTGACTTGCAACATGTTAAAATCTAAATCTAGGGGACTCCCTTCTGGGAATTAAAAGAAAAGGTAGAAGAAATACTATATTCAGATGTGTGTAACTGTGTTTCTGAGAAAGTATGGGAGTATAAGAACTTAGCAGCACAAAATCACTTGTTGTCTAAAAGAGTTTTCAATTCTTTCAAAATCAAGTCCTAGCTGTTTCCTGATTTTTATAAGCATAAAATAAGTATAAAATTGATCAATGTAATGAGAAAAAATGTAGACCAAGTGTGTCTTAACTGCATTGGCACTGTTTAGTTTTGTATACCTGAAATCTCTGAGAAATGCCACGGACCCAACGAAGTTGGGATTCCTTAATCCATCCATAAGTTCGAACTCCTTGAACAACTGCCCTGTCTCCACTGTCAAGAAAGAGAAGATTGAATATGCTGCTGTTCGCCAAATGCGAACCTGGGGCACCATACACTCTTAGGTTATAATTGCCAAAACCATCAATGTCTGTCATCATGCTTCCCTTAAGAGAACTAGTAGGACCTTCAGCTGATGGATTGGTTTGCGAGACAGAATAATCCATAAGGGAGATGAAGGACATCAATTCTGCACGATTCATTGTAGATTCCTGGTCATGGTTTCCCAAGATTGCAGCCCACGGAAGACCAGATTCCATGGCAGGACCAAAAGCTTCAAGTAGGGATTCAGCTGCATCAGCAGTGCTGGGCCCAAATATATTGTCTCCTAATTACAAAAACTAAACCTTTTATAGAGACACAGAGAGACAGCAAATATTCATCATTCTCCACCAAAGATTTTTTGTCCCAATGAAAGAAAGTGTTTTAAGTAGCTTGACTAAACATAAGTTATAAGGTTCTAGATGAACAAAATTGCCAGTTTAGATGTTAAGGAACTGAGTAAACATATAGGAACCATCCCAAACTAGAGAGTATCTAACCTGATCAGTTAAGTTTAATCCCCAGAAACTGGTTATACAAAATGCAATCCAACAACAATTTTCACTTGAATCCACAGCAAGCAATGGTGCATTTTATGAAACCACTATGTCTTTTCATAATTGCCAATCTTATCAAAAGATCTGACTTGAAAAGAAACACAAGGGTAGCTACGTAAGTAAGAAAAATTTTGGGCTCAATCTTAGTTATCAGATTTATCAACACATGTCCATTTTTCTCCTTCCTTTACATTTCCTATATTTACTCGAAACACTAGTTTTGTCTTTACCAACACTGCAATTCTGAGAGTCCAACAAAGTTTATACCAAAACCAATCAACATAACTGTAAGCCACTAACCTAAAGATTTAATAAGAAGGCTCTCTATGGTTATGTTACCATTTATACCCAGTTACAAACTTGTTTTAGGTTTTTTTCCCTGCTGATAAGTATCTTCTTTTCTTTTTTAGATTAGTACTGTGATTTTACAAAACCTTCAATCCAAGAACTGGTTTCTATTAGCACCTCATTTCTCCACTCACACACATACACAATAGGAGTAATATATTATTTGTATATAAGAATTGCTTTGCTGTAATTTAGTAGATCATATAGCTTACACTGGTGTGCTTGTAGTTTCACCGACTCTTATGATGTACAAATAATAGCAAAAATCTAATCCTAATTGGATTGTTCAGCCTCTGTTTATTTATCTTATGATAAGGTATCAGCTTCATGGGCTCATATCACAAGTGGCTCTAATGAAGTTCCTCCTTTTTCTTTATTGATTCTTTTCATCACCTTTAGTCGGCAACTCTCTCTCTCTAAGTTCTCCACACCAATTCTCTACATATGACTTCTCTTCTTCAAATCCCCAAAATTATTTTCTTTCCAATTACAAATATTGCAAATCACATTTTGATTATTAAGGTTACATCAGAAAACCACAGGGATCAACTTATGCCTATATTATTTATGATAGAAATCATGGTTTTAATGAAGGAGATACTAAAGCATCTTAAAATTAATTGTTGAAAAGTTTTGAACTCAATGGCTCAAGAAAGATCAATTCCTTCTTAGTTGTATTAAAGCAACTCCTATACCTGCTTCAAATGCACAAGTTCTTAGTCATCAAACATTTAAACAGGTTGGGAGAACCTTGAAAAACTCTTCCAAAATCAATATCATGCCAAATTTAACTTGCTAAGGGACTAAATGCAAAATGCTGAGAAAAGCTCCAAATCAACTAGAAGAATCTCGATTATAACAATCATATTGTAGACAACTTGGCACCCACTAATCACTTTGTTCATGAGTCTGAATTGGTCACCCAAATTGGGTTGCCAAATGAAACTGATTACCAACCATTTACTTTTTACTACAGAAAATTAAGAAACTCCATTCTATGATTCAAAAGCTCACCTCCTTATCCATGGGCAAAGGAGCAACCCAGCAAGCACCTAACCAAAACCAAACACATAATGGGCATTGCCATTATTCTAACAAGGCACATTATGGCAAAATCCCAAGGTTATAACTGTGATGGCCACCGATATGATCCCAACTTTTCCTGCGATGGTTGGAGTGACTGATATTTGTAATGTCAATCATTACTCACAACTTTGCCAAATTCACAAAAAATCAGGTCACGCTGCAAATGGAGATGGTTGGCATATACCATTCCAATCAAAATGGTCATATTATGATCATGATGTTGATTCTCTGAGGCTTTTCTGGCCTTCATCTTGCATTTCCTGCATCAGGTGATACTCAATCTGATTATATTGATACTTAAGTTGTTAATTCTAGTGCAACAAGCCATATGTTATCTGAACCATCATGCTCTGGTAATCAACCCTTTACATGCTGACAATGATTTGCTCTCAATTCCAAATTCTCTTTTATATTTGAACTCTTTTGCATACATTCTTGCAATTAAAGTTGATCTTTAATCTATTTCCAAGCTCAAGAATGACATTTTATCTTCTTTGTTTTTCTTTCGAATGTTGTATCAAGGATCTATACACATGGATAACTCTGATTACTCTTAATGCAGGAGCAATAAAGGCATGAACCAATTACACGTTCAATGGTATTGCTGTTAGTGATAAATCTCCCATTCAGAAAATTCAATAGTAATACTCCTAGGGTTCAGCAGCCGCAAATGAAAAATGATATATTACAGCAAAATTCTTGGCAGAATAACTGGAAGCTAAAGAATATTACAAATAATGTACCTTATTTGATTACACGTATCATTTTTGCTTATTATTGGTCTTCTAGTTGATTTCGGATCTCTAATTGATTTCAGGGTAAATTACACCACCTGAAGTTAGGCTAGTGCAAATATATATATATAATGACACTCCCCTCCCTTGAGATCAAAAAATGGAATATTCAATTAGTGAAAACTAAATTGTACATTTATATAAACTCCGAAGGGGTAGTATCATTTTGTAAAATCTCAAGGGAGATTGATGTAATTTAACCCTTGATTTTATTTTCCTAATTTGTTTCTAACCTTAATACTTTCCAATTTTGTTAGGAGTCTTTGGTGGGTGAGATGCTAATATAAATAAGGGTGTAAGAGGGGATTAGAAATTCATTGATTGTTATATTTCTTTGATTATAATGCTCTAAAAATTTTTGATCTCGTTTTCTTCCTTGATCATGGCCTGACAACCCTAGATTAGAGTCTAAGTCATAACACTGAATCCAGTTTCCAATTTTCTTTCACTACGTCAGCCATAGCCGCAAAATATATCCATCTTGAGTCAATTTCTCTATTGCTTTCTTTGTGATGCTCGTTATGAAAAAACTTGCCACCAACGTTACCTACGAGACAAAGTTTCTCCATTTTTTCATTTTGTGCAGTGACATAAGAGGACCACCACCGATTGCTAGCTCTGTAAATATCACTTTAAGCTGGTATATTTGGATTCATAGTTGTTAGTATCGTATGATATCGTGTACAAAAAGTTTCATATCATAAGGGCGTATCATAAGTGTTTATGAATTGTCCAATACATAAGTGCATATCGTATGAATCGTATCGTATCGGTGAAACGTATGCATTGTACGATACATAGACATGTGAGTTTAAAATGAGTTTTCTTTTTTGTTAAAATTTGTGGTTTTATTTGATTTAAACAAGTTGTTGGGCTTTTTTAACACAAAATTATTGGTAAACTTAATTGAGTCTAATAAAATAGCAAGTCCATGAGTTTTTTTTCCCTCCCTTCGCTTTCTCTTACAAAATTTAGACCATACTCATAACACTCACTTTCATATGTGCAAATGTGCAAATTTCTATTATATGCTATTAATAATGTATTAAATGAAAAAATAATTCTTTTTTATTTTGTTATTATTATTATGAGTATAAAAAACTAGAATGCCAAGAAAAAATATAAAGAAAAAAATATTAGAATTAAAAAAAAAATGTTGATAATAAGGAAGAAAATGTCTATGAAAAAATAATTTTGCAAAATGTTGAACATGATGATAACATTGGCTTTAGATGGAGTTGATTAGCCAAGATGATGAAAAGATATTATTATTTTCATTTATATATCATTTATTATCACTTTTGAATTTAATCAATTTGATCATACTTGTCATAGACAAAGTTGATTTAATTTATATAAGGGGTTTTTTTTTTTTGCAAAATAACATTATTTTTCAAATAATTTCGTTAGTTAGCAATGTTTTCAAACTATTTAGAAAACTAACATCTCGAGTCTTTTAGACTCGAGTTCACTATAGCAACTCGAGCCTAAGAGACTTGAGTTCTATGTTGAAATTTTAGAAATCAAGTCTCATAGACTCGATTTCCTTAAAAATAAATAAATAAATAAATAAATAACCAAATCAAAAAATTAAATGAAACTAACCGATCCCTACACAAACAAAGTTGTTCATGCAATCCAAAAAAAAAAAAAGAGAAGAAAACGAAGGAATAAGAAAACATTCGCTTGAGCCTTCGTTGCGCTGTTGGAGCCTTTGCCGCTAAGTTCAATCTAAGCCAAGGGGTTTGGATTAGGGAGATCTGGGTTCATGGGTTCAGTCCGAACCTTCGCCGCCTGGCTTTAGTTCGAGCCGCTGCTTGGGTTCAGCTCGAGCCGCCACTTGAAGCCTTCTTCGTGGTTTCCATTTTTGATCTCTCTGGGTGTTTGTGGTTTTGTTTTTGATCCCTTGGTGGATTTGTGTTTCTGTTTATCTCTTTTTTTGGGTTTGTGTTTATCTCTTTGCTTCGTTGTGGACTTGCGGTGTTCGTCATTTCACTTTATAGAACTCGAGCCTTAAAGGCTCGATGTTGAAATCGTGTTCAAAATACTCAACACATCAAACTCGAGTTTATTACACTCAAGATGTTTGTTTCCTAAATAGTTTTGAAAACATGCTAACTAACAAAATTGTTAAATTGCAAAAAAATCCTTATTTAGTTAGCTTTGTTAAATTTTATTACATAAGTAATGATTAAATTGGTCATTATTTGAATATATTTCGAATTTATAATGAATATACCTTTTATATATGTATATCTAGAATTATTTTATAATTTTATTAAATATTTGTGTATCTTACGATACACGATAAAAAAAAAAATCAAAAATCGATTCACGATACGATTCATGATTTGACAACTATGCTTGGATCTATCTTGTGAAAAGCAAATCTCATTGTATGATTTTTTTTTTTTTTCATTATTTTGTGTCTATGTTTGGGACTTCGATTGGAAACAAATACAAGTCTTAGTCCCAAAACTTTGAGATCAGCTATACACCCTCAACAAACTAATCGTGGTTTGCCACATATATTCTCTTCAGCCATTTTTTCCTATCCAAATCACACTCTCTACCACCTTTTTAATTATAATGTAATTTTTTACTTCTTTTGATTCCCTCTACCTCTTTTGATTCCCTCGATTGGAAAGCCTTAACTTTCCAAATACCTAAGGAAAGAAAACAGAGAAGTAACCTTGCAACTCATAAAACGAATGGATGTCAAAATCCTATTTTTTCTTCAACTTCCATCTCATGTGGTCTCCATTTTCCATTGAAGGTCTTTGGATTCCAAAATATGAAGGAAATCCACCACTAAATCCAACTACCAATCATTCAAATCCCAAGTGAAATGTAGATCCCAACTCCTCTCCCCCATCCTCTCTGCCTTGCCAAGGAAAAGTCCACTGAGGCCTCTCTATTAATGGAAATCTCATACAAAACTAGGAAGGTCAATTGAAGAGATTGATCCCCCACCACTAATCTTGGCAGAATTTCACTCTATTCTCCACCCCAAGCTCAAACTGAGTGTTTTTGCTAAGAGCCTCCCAACCCATATGAATGCCTCTCTATTAACCACACCTATGTACACCCCTACCCAACTTAGAAGTCCATCCCCCCAACTCCTCCCCAAACTTTAAAGCTACCACCCTCCTCCAAAGTCGTGTCTCCTCAACCCCAAAACACCATAACCATTTCCCTAGTAAAGCTGTATTAAAGGTAGTCAGTTTCCTTATTCCTAATCCACCATTTGTGTTAGGCGCACACACTTTATCCCATCTTACCAAATGTGAATTGGAATCACCCCACAAAAAGTCCCTTTGCAACTTTCTCGGTTTTGTTACCCACATGAATAGGAATAGTAAAAAGCGATAAAAAATAAGTAGGAAAACTAGATAACGTACTCTTAAACAATGTTAGTCTTATCTAACACCTTTTGACAAATAGAGCTTCTTCCACTCGGCCAACTTTCTCTCAATTTTTTCCAAGATAGGATTCCAAATATAAGTTAACTTTTGAGAAACCCCCAATGGCATGTAAAGATAAGACATAGGCAAAGTCCCAACCCTACAACCCAAAATCTCTACCAAAGCATGCATATTATTAACGTCCCTTATTGGAACCATTTCACTCTTACACACATTAACCTTCAAGCCTGTCACAACCTAAAAACAAGGTAGCAACATTCATACATATAGGATCTAGTCCACATCAACATCACAAAAAGAATTGTATCATATGCAGATAAAAGATGTGAAACACATTGCCCATCACCACGCCTACCATTAGCCGTGAACCCTCGTAGTAAGCCAAGATTTTATACACACTCTTAGGTGATTTTCCAATACCTTAGCCAAGATTTTATTCACAATCCCCACCAAACTTATAGGCCAGAAATCTCTAATGATGGAGGCATCATTATTTTTAGGGATTAAAGCAATGAAAGTAACATTGAGAGAATTTTCAAACTTATAATGTTGATAAAACTCTTCAAAGACAACTTATCAAAAAAATAAAAATCTTCAAAATAGCTAAAACATCTTTTTCCAAAACTCTCCAATAATGATGAAAAAAAGCCATAGAGAAACCATCCATACCTAGAGCTTTATCCCATTCCATATCTTTAACAACTTGAACAATCTCCTCCTTCTCAAACTTCCTTTCAAGCCATCCCCACTCTGTCACCCCAATTTGGTCAAACTTCAAGCCCTTCACTCCTCTGTCTCTTGATACAAAGTTTTATAAAACTATACTACCTGAGTAGCCACCTCTAAGTCCTTATGTATCACCCCATCCACCTCCAAAATACCCAGATGATTATACCTTCTATGGGAGTTAGCCACCTTATGGAAAAACTTAGTATTATTATCTCCTTCTTGATACATAACATCTTGGACTCCTATCTCCATGATATTTCTTCCAAGAAAAGGAGATTCTCTACTTGGGATCTCACGTCAACCCTCACATATCTCCACATTAGTGAATCCAAATTCCCCTTCGTTAGCATCTAAAATTTTCAATTACCCTAGTAATTTTTTCTTATGATGACCTACGATACCAAACTCTCTACAATTCCACTAAATAATGTCTTCTTTCAAAGCCTTCAACTTTTTGGCAAGTAAAAAACTAGGTGTACCAAAGAAAGAATGCCAATTCCACCATGAATGAACTCTATCTGCAAACCCATCCATCTTCAATTACATGTTCTCAAATCTGAAAGGACTTACCCCCCCCCCCCTTGGCTATTCCCCCTGCCTCTCAAAGAATTGGACAATGGAATGAAATAGGACGAGGTAATATCTGTTGAATCACATTCGGATAATGTTCCTCCCAATTATGAGAAATCAAAGCTCTATCTATCCTAGATATTGAAGGTTGATCTGTACCACTAGACCAAGTATACAGGAAAATCAATCAAATTAACATCCTTAATAATCATTAAAAAAATTTCCATAGCCGAAGTCAGTCGTGAACTTGCCATCCACTCACTTGGAAAACGTACAATATTGGAATCCCCAATGCAACACTACAGTAAATTCCAATATCGTTGAATACCAACTAACTCATCCCATATGTGACCCCCCTTTCGCTATTTTCAATTGGGCCACAAACCCCTAAGCACGCCCATATAAAACCAACCACCACCCCTTGCCACCAAACCAATACAAAAAAAGTTCTCACCATATCTTCCAACTTTTCTTGAACCCTCCTATCCCACATAATCAAGACCCCACTTGCAGTTTGATTTGCATCTATCGTAACCCAATCCATATAAGGACAACTCCACAAGCTACAAACCATTTTTCTATCCATGCCAACAAACTTAGTTTCTTGTAAATAGACTACATCACTCTTCCACTCATGTAAAAAAAAATTTACCACAAGATGTTTCTGAGGATCGTTCAATCCTCTAACATTCCACAAAATCATTTTTAGCTTCATAAAGACAATTTCTTCCCAACTACGGTCATAGTTATGCAACCAACTCTCTATATCCCATCCTAATTCACCGAAGAAAACAAATTCCTCAACTCTCTCCTTCCCTTACTCTTAGATTTTGCAAGTTTTCAACTACTAGTGACTTCTTTGTACAACAAGTTGGCTGCCTCCATCGACTCAAAGGAACACGCAACTTCTCATTTTCTAGCCTTTGTAAAAAAGCAATACACAACTTCTCATATCGACTCAAAGGAAGTCCCAAGCAATTTACTGAAACCAGGAATTCTATGTTTCAACCATCTAGAAATATCCAACTTAGCATCAAGACACAATACCTCGGTATCAACATCCAACTTTGCCGACATAGCCAACCATGGAGAAGCTACAGCCATCAAAGGAGCACATCTGGAAAAATTGTCTCTCTTGCCTAATCCAACACTAAGAAAACAACTTCTCCCTCCATCGAGTCACACTCCTCAGAAAAACCACAAACAGACTCAAAAGGTATCACCGTGAGATTGGATTGATCAAGCTCAAAATTAGAACTCAGCTTGATCCGAGAAACTTCCACCCCCTAAGACAAACTCGCATAGCTCTCACATCCAACTATAGCCATCACAAGACTTAGATTCCCCACCCTAATCACTTTGACCTCATCCCCACCCTTTTTGCCCAAGCCCACAAATCTAACTCTCATCAAAACAGAAAAAGATTGAGAAAGGAGAGGCCAAACGACCGCAGCACAGATCGAAGAATCATTGACCACAGAACCATCGTGACTGGCCTACTTGGCACTAACGTGAAACCAAAAGAGCGAATCTCATCTGAGATGATGCAAACGACTTCTTTCCAAGATATCGCAGGTCAATTTAATGCTATCGAAGAGACAGAGCTCTCGTGATGAGTCGTAGAGCATGCTTCAAACCCATCAAAGTCTTGGGCTAAGGTGGCTATTAATCTTTTTCTTTTATCTCCAAAAGTTGAAAATTTCAAGTTGCTTGGTAATGTTTCTCAACATAAATTTTTAAGAGCATGCTTCAAACCCATCAAAGTCTTGGGCTAAGGTGGCTAATCTTTTTCTTTTATCTCCAAAAGTTGAAAATTTCAAGTTGCTTGGTAATGTTTCTCAACATAAATTTTTATTTGGTTCTTCTCTAGATTATTCATCTATTACGCTTCTTATCTTTTTGGGATCTTATCGTCATGACAAATTAGATCCAAAATCTGGTGTGGTTTCTTTGGGCTATAGTAATATTAGGCAATCAATGCATGGATCCACAAGCTAGTAGCACGTGCACTTCTTTACATGTAATTTTCATGAAAATTTTCTCTTTTTCAGATTGCATGTTTTACGCCTCATGGTTTTGTTTCCTCCTCTATCACTCCTGCCTATTAATCTTCCTTCCATACCCTCCCTTCAACTCCAATATCTTAAACTATGATGTCTATATCTCCATTCACCTCATCACAACCATATTAAATAAAGGATGTCCTGCCACATGTGCCTACAACTTTTATTTCCACTTCATTTGGTCCTACACAAGCCTGATCAACTACCTTTTTACCTCCTCCAACTCAATCTTATTCTATGATCACACATTTGAAAGATGGCACTCGAGGTCCTCAACTATTTACAAACAAACATTCTCTTCCTCTAAGCCAACACTGCCTTGCTCTCTCCTCCATTTGTTGAATGCCTTCCACCTTCAAACAAGAATCTTGATTGGATCAATGCTATGACTAATGAATACAATGCCCTCATGCAACATAATAGTTTTTTTTTATAAATAATAAATTTATTGATATCAAAAAGGGGAGCACCCTAGTACACAAGGAGTGTACAAGGGGCTATGAAGCACCGACGCGGCAAAATGGCAGCCGAACCCGCGTCTGATGCAGCCCGATGCAGGGTGCGGCGAGCAACGCGGTTGCCTGCGCGTCAATGCCGCGTCGGATTTTTTTTTTTTCGTTTCCAAATTTGCGCCAACTCGAGCCGATTCAGCTTTGACGTGCGCCGATCCACGCCGAACTGGGCCGATTCGCGTCGACTCAGATCTTATCGGCCGAATATCGGTGTGTTTCGGCCGGAAAAAGGAAATCAGCCGGTTAAAAAAAAACTCAAACAGAAAATACATGACACGCTGCTGTCGCCGTCTTCACCAACCTTATCCCCTTTCTTCTTATTCTTCATCTTCTTTGCTTCTTCATCTTCTCGCGAGCCCAGCATTTGTTCTGCACTTCTTTGATAAGTTTTGTTTTGTCTTTTTTTTTTTTTTTTTTTGAAAAGGATGGTTAAACGCCTTTGGTCAGAAAGGCTTTATTTTGTTTGTTGTGCCTCTCTGACCAAACACGTGAGCCCTAAGCCATTTTTTTTTTTTTTTTAATGAGAAGCTACACCTACTGCCACATATATCTTTTATTTTGTTTTTGGGCTGACCAAATAGGTGAGCCACTAAGCCACATTTTTTATTATTATTTATTTATTTATGGGAAACTTTATCTATTTTAATACCTCTGTCAATAATTCAAGTGTCAAAAACTTGTGTATACTTATATGAGTTTTCTATTATTATTATTATTATATAAAAAAGCATGCTTAGCAATATATAAAAAAAAATTAATAATTTTTTAATCGTCGCACCCGCACCCTATTTTTTCAAAAATTGCCAAGTCTCGCACCCGCACTCGTACCCGCACCCATGCTTCTTTAGGCAAGGGGTCAAACAATCAATAACAAAAATTACAAGAATCTAGGAAATCAAGAAAAGATAAAAATGATTGGTTCCACAATGAAGCCAACCAATCCATTAAAGTTCTAAATAAAAATAGCTTCAAGTCTGATATTGATCTCTCCTTATCTTCAAAGCACCTACTATTTCTCTCTCTCCAAAGACACCACAATAAGCAATGGGGAACAATCAACTATATATACCCATTTCGATGACAACCAAATCTGCCTTGCCAACATGCTAAAAGCTCCACTACAGATTGCGGCATAACCTAGCTCACTCTAAACAATCTGAACACCATAGCCCACATATCCATTGCAACCGGAAAATGAAGAAAAAGATGATCAACCAATTCACCATTACACTTGCACATGTAGCACCAATCCAATATCCAAACCTTCCTTTTTCGTACATTGTCAATTGTTAAACACTTCCCCAAAGCAGCAGTCCAAACAAAGAAAGCTACTCGAGAAGAAATCTTCTGTTTCCAAATACTTTTCTAAGGAAAGCAATAGTCATTAGAGCCCACTAAGAGACTATAATAGTCTTAAACCAGGAAGCCCTCCTCCCTATCAAGTTTCCACAACATCTTATCCTCACCGGACCCTTTCACCGAAGTACCATAAATGGTATCCATGAAACCAGCTAGTGCCTCTAATTCCTGAGCATGCACACCCCTAAAGAAACTTACATCCCAAAAAAGGACTCCATGATCAAGCTTCATAAGTTCAGCCACACTAACCTCCTTGTCTCGGCAAACTCTAAACAATTCAAGATAGTTGACTGCAAGAGAAGTCTCACCACACCAATGGTCTTGCCAAAATTTCACCCTATACCCATCCCCAATATCATATAGAATGTGGCGAGAAAAAGAAGGTCATCCCCGACTAATATATTTCCACAAGCCAACACCATATGGACCATTAACAGGCCTAGTACACCAATCACCCCATTCACTGCCATATTTCACCTCTATCACTTGCCTCCAAAGGGCAGCCCTCTCCATCCCAAATCTCCATAGCCACTTCCCAAGCAAAGCTTCATTAAAAAGTCTTACCTTCCTTATCCCCAAGGTACCCGAAGCAATGGGATTGCAAACAGTAGCCCATTTAACCAAATGGAATTTTGGTTCATCTCCAATGCCACCCCATAAGAAATTTCACTGGAGTTTCTCAATTTGGTTAGCCACAGCTGCAAGAATAGGAAATAGAGATAGAAAATAAATGGGTAAATTAGATAGAGTACTTCTAATTAAAGTGACTCTACCTCCCTTGAATAAATACAAATGTTTCCATCCTGCTAATCTCCATCAAGGTAGTCAAAGGCGAAAGGCGACCTTAAAGCGCCAAGGCCTTGTATTGCTCGAGGCGTGAGGCGACAAAAAGGTGCTAGCCCGAGTAAAGCAAGGTGGCCAAATTCTTAATATATTTATTTTACATATAGAACTTCAATCATATGTACCTAGTGTATTATAATATTATAATGAAGTGTTTTTCAATGTGTAGCATGAAGAAATTAGGTCTATCAAATTATTTCAAAATAGGATTAACATGGTTTAGACTCTATTAGTTAGTTCTAACAGTACATTTTACAATAAGCTTCTATATAACAAAAAGTCTTACAAAACAAATTTGTAAATTAATTAAACTAACAATAGGTTTTATAACATACCTTTTGAAATTAATAGTCTAAAAACAAGTTTCACAACAAACTTCTATAAAAAAAAACTTTAAAATTATTATTAAAAAAAAGTAAAAAAAAAATTGAGGCTCTTGCCTTAGCGCCTTTTTCATGGCTTAAGGCGGTCGCCTTGCTTGCCTAGGCTCTAAAGGCGAGCGCCTCACAAAAGGCACCTCGCCTTAGAGCCTTTGAGGCGCCTTAGTGGCACCTCACCTCGCCCAGGCGCCTAGGCGAGCGCCCGGCTCGCCTTTGACTACACTGATCTCCATTCTATCTTCTCCAGAATTGGGTTTCATATTGCCTTATCCTTGAATTTAGCTTCCAAAGGAAGACCCAAATACTTCAATGGAAGAGTACCTTGTTTACAACCAAGGACAATCAACAATAAGTCCAAATTATCCACCATACCAACAAAAACCAACTCTGACTTACCCAAATTTATCTTTAGACCAGAGACCGCCTCAAACCAAATGAGGATCATACGGAAAAACAAAACCTGATCCAAATCAGCACCACAAAAAATCAAAGTGTCATCCGCAAAGAGAAGATAAGACACTGCCAATGATCTTCCCTCTTCACAACCCACACTAAAGCCTGACATGTGACCATCATGGACAGTTTTATCCAACATTCTCCCAAGGGCTTCCATAACCAGTACAAACAACAAAGGGGACAATGGGTCACCTTGTCTCAACCCCCTGAAACTCTCAAAAAACCCACAAGGAAAGCCATTTGTCAGAATAGAGAAACGAACTGTAGATATACAAAAGAACTGCATAAGAAATCCCCAGTTTACATAATCAAAGGCCGTTTCAACATCTAATTTACAAAGTAGCCCTGGCAACCCAATTTTCAATCTACTATCAACGCATTCTACTCTTGTTCCCTTTTATTCCTCTAGAAAATATGGCAGGATGCCCTTATTGTCTATATGTTTGAAAGCCTTCCACCTTCACACTTGTTTTGTAATGAAGGAACCTTGTACTTAGTATCATTTTTAGAGACTTGAGCTATCCTTAATGCTAGCTCACTTACACTCACTCAAACCAAGTATCTTCTCACTATCTTCAGCAGCTTAAGATAGGGGTGACAATTTGTGTTCACGTGTCAGGTTTATGTCATGTCGACTTGTGAGTATCCGATTATATGAGTCAACACTAACCTGACATGTTTATTAAATGGGTTAAGATTTCTCAACCCTAACACAACTCATTTATTAAATGGGTCAGTCGTGTTGACCTAAATATATATAGTTTTAACCAAATTGATATGATTTATGAAAAACTAAAAAATATAAATATTTTTAATATAAAAGTCAGAACTAATAAGTAACTGCATCACAAATAATTATTCAAAACTAAAGCATATCTCAATAACGCAAATAATCAATCATAATATATTAAAGAAAATAAACCACAACAATTAATAAGTTTATATACCTAGAGTTTGAAGGGTATATTGGTAAAATGTCATTTAATTAAACGGGTCAAACGGGTTTCATAAATTGGACCTAACCCAACCCGTTTATTAAACAGTTCAGTCATGTCAACCCGAATATAACAATAACCAATTAAACCTCAACCCATAACCTGCTAATTTCGTGTCGTGTCAAGTTCGCAGGATGTGTCCAATTTTGTCACCCCTAGCTTACAAAGCCTAGCTACAAACCTATTTCTACCCCAATTGCTCATGGTGTCAAGCTCCCTTGAATGATGGAAATCTTCATAGTGATCCTACTAAATATCGGCAACTTGTAGGCCCTCTTTAGCATCTACCTCTCACTTATCCAAACATCACTTATATAGTCCAACAAGTTTGTCAATTTATGCATGCTCCTCATGACATTCATGTCCAAGCTGCCAAATGTCTTTTTCGTTATCTTAAGGGCAACCGGCAATATTGGTTTTGGATTATACATTTCTCTTTCATACACAATGGGTTTATCTTGTAACGTAGATGGAAAATGGGTTGGGTGCCCTTATACTGGGCTTCTAGAATGGGTCGCTATATCTTTTTCAGCAGCAACCCCATTTCTTGATCTACCATGAAAAAAAAAAAAACTATTATTTATTTATAGGAAATTTCTCTTGCTACCTTAAATCTTCTCTAAGTCCCAAGCCCTTTTTTATTTTGATGAATTGCTTGCTACTCAACTTGCTCTTGCTAATTCTTTTCTCATTCTCACACAAAGCATATTGAAATCTCTTACCATTTTGTTCAAGAACTGGTTTGCAAGAGCTACCTTGACATTCATTATGTTCACTTCTCCAGTCATATAACAAACATTTTCACCAAAGGTTTCCCTACTTCCATTATGCTGTAGATTTTGATCTAGGCGGGTGTGGTCTTCACCTCATTAGCTTGTGGGAGATCATGATAGGAGTTTTATACGATTATTGCCTTCAAGAATTACTATGAAGTAATTTACTAGATCATATAACATACACTAAGGGGGTACACTTTTATTGTCACCAACTCTTATGATGTATAAAGAATAATAAGAAGAAGAAGAAGATAAAATCCCAATGCGAATTGCGTTGTTCAGCCTCCAATTTTCATGCATGTATGTATGTATAACCTAGGAGAAATTGACTTCAAAACAAATAAGCAGTAATTGTATCATATGATTTAACTTAATTTTCTTAATATGGAAGAAAATTCTTATTATATCAAGGTCATTCTAGTTATTAGATTGATTTAAAATTGTTATAAACCCATGGCTAAAACTCACCCTTAAAAACCGGCTTACGGGAGGGTGCCCAAAAGCTTATAAACACATAGGTAAGCTTATACTTAATCCATGTATCCATGTAGGACACTAGGATCATAACATAAATAAACCAAATACACTCTTTTTTAAAAATTAAAAAAAAAAATTTAAATTAAATACCCAACTTCCAATAGGACAAAGTTTAGCTCAAAACTAGTAATTGGAGCTGAGTTGTATGATTATTCATGTATGTATATTAGTATTAGAGTATTTAAAAAAGTCACATGACTCATTAAGAGAAAACTACATATCATGGAGCAATAAAACTCCCAACCAATCTGGAGTTTATGCAATGTTAGTTATATTTTATATTAATGAGTGAGAATCCAACACATAGTTTAATTTTCGCAAGTGCAGATTAGGTAATAGTTAAATTTAAACCACATTTGGCACAAGAATTAAATATAGATGGATAAAGAGAGATATACATACCAGTGAAAGCAATGAAATCAGGATTTTCGGAAAGAATCAAAGTGTTGAGAAAGTGAGTGGTGTTGAGATCGGAACAGTAGGGGAACTCCTCATCTAACACGTCTCGGCATCGACTCATTATTCCATTACCATAATGCATATCAGCCACCTATTTAATTTTAATTTTAATTTTTTTATTTTGAGGAAATAGAAAGAAAGAAAGAGAAAGAGAATGAACGGATCTACCTGAAGGATTTTGAAGGTACCGTCGTAGCGGAACCGGAGTGGGAGATTTGGGTTTCTTTTGACGCGAACGGTGTCGTTTCCTGATAGTTTGTGTTTATGAAGAATAAGGTGTATGATTAAGGTGATAAATGCCAAGTACACCAAACTGTGCTTCCAATTTCCACTTTTTGATGATTCCACTTCCATCACCGCTACTCTCTATCATTGACTGCTGTATCAATAAGTTTCTGTGTTTCGTTTCATTTTTGGGTTATATCTTATATATAATGGGGTGGGGCTTTCACTCACTGTTGTGCCACGTGTTTTTTTTTTTTTTTTTGAAATAATCTATATCATTTCATATCATTATATACTATACAATAAAAGTTGGGTTTAGAAGTTATGGTTACGCAAAGTGACTTCACCAAATTGAATTTTTTTTTTTTAGATTTTAAAAAGAAAACATTTAAAACCAACTAATATTAGATTAGCATTAGATTGTTTATTTATGTCAACTTCTAATTACAACGACTAACAAAAACTAATTAGATAAACCCAATCTGAATCAAATATCATCCCAAAACTAATTAGATAAAATAGGAATACAAAAATTTCTAATTAAAATGAATTACAAGGAACAAAAAAAACTAATTATATGAAGACTAAGATGCATAAAACATAAAAATAAAAATAAAAAACAAAAAGGAGAAGATGAATTTGGTCACAATTGAAATCTTATCCACATCAAATACCACTTCCAAATATTAATATTTTACTATTATACATTGACTCCTTTAATTTTCAAACTAAGTCTCTCTCGGTTTTCAAAAAAAAAAAAAATCTCTCTCCCTCTCCTAGAAGTCGTTTGACATGGAAGATGTCACTACCACCACTGGCAAGTATTTTTTTACACTTTACACGCACTTGATTTGTCTTTCAAAACAAAAATCTATTATGAATTTACGACTATCAAGATCTGTAGATTTTGCCAACAAAAAGCAAAGAAACAATAGTCTTGCAAATAGATCATATAAGCAATGAACAATTGAATGTAACCAATATAATTATACATTTATTTTACATAGTAAATTTGTATCGAATTACAAATTTATCTACTTCAATTGTGTACATTTATTTTATAAGAAATTTGTTTCAATAAACTAATCTTGAATTATGAATACTTCAATAAACCAGGATGCTATTGTTGTTGCAAATTTGCAAAGACGTGATATTATAATATGGAGTCCAAATCTTCTGTCCCAACTTATATGCTTCACTCTATACTCCACCAAATATATCATGCCACGTCGACATCATTTATTATACAAAAACGAAGAGTTAAACGGAGTCAATCTCCTCAATCTTAACTCACGTTCCAAACCCAAGTAAGGGGAAAAAAAAAAAAAAAAAAACAAAGCACTACAATCAAAATACCCAGCCAACACCGAATTCCACCACCAAAACCACTGTTGGAGAAGATGAAGAGGGGATATCATAGCAAAGAACAGAGCTTCCAAGCCTCAATGATCAAGCTGTCCCTCTGATTTTCTTTTTTATTCTCTCACACAAAACCCATGTGAGATTGTTTCTCACATGGAAATGGAAACCAAATCGATTACAGATTTGGACTTAAGGTATTTGTAGGTTCCTTTGCTTTCTATGATGTATAAAACAAAAGTTAAGTGATGGGCTCCTTTGCTTTGGGTTTTTATTTTTTATTTTTAGGTTGATGGGTTTTTAGCCAAGAAGACCACCATGGGTAGGGGC
The DNA here is from genome assembly GCF_040712315.1 of Castanea sativa. Classification (NCBI taxonomy): domain Eukaryota; kingdom Viridiplantae; phylum Streptophyta; class Magnoliopsida; order Fagales; family Fagaceae; genus Castanea; species Castanea sativa. Next base: position 45,011,005 of record NC_134013.1, read on the forward strand.
TAAGAATTTTCTCTTCACCAGCATTGGCGTTGGTTTTGGAATGGTGTAGGGGCAAAGAATTTTGTTACGCACTACCATGGGTGGTGGTCCAGTAATTTGTTTTAGGTGTACCGAAATAGGAGTTGGTGGTTGAGGAGATTCATCCTCGTCATCTTCTCTAGCAGTGACTTTGGTGGTGGCTGGATATTTTGATGGTGGTGCTGTCAGCTGTTATTTATTTATTTTTATTTTTTTGGGTTTTGTGTGAGAGAATAAAAAAAAAAATCAGAGGGACAGCTTGATCATTAAGGCTTGGAAGCTCTATTCTTTGCTATGATATCCCCTCTTCATCTTCTCCAATAGTGGTTTTGGTGGTGGAATCCGGTGTTGGCTGGGTATTTTGATTGTAGTGCTTTTTTTTTTTTTAAACTTACTTGGGTTTGGAATGTGAGTTAAGATTGAGGAGATTGACTCTGTTTAACTCTTCCGTTTCTATATAATAAATGATGTCCACGTGGCTTGATATATTTGGTGGAGTATAAAGTGGAGCATATAAGTTGGGACAGATGATTTGGACTCTATAATATGTACCAACAAAAGAAAAACTTCATTCAAGAAATTGATCTGCAGGCAAGTCTTTTTCTTTTTCTTTTTTCTGTAAAAACTATTGTTATTATTAGTACATTGACTTCAGTAGTTGCCATGCATAAGTTTCTTCCTTATGGGTTAAATGGTTGAACAACGTTTAAATAAAAAAACAAGAGAAGATGAAGATCCATTATGGTTGCATAAATTTTTTTAGATTATTAAGATAATAAATATTTTTTTTTTTTAATCTTATCTTCTTCTTTTATGATTTCTAAGTTGATAAAAATATTAATTTGATTACAATCCAAATTTTATAATAAATGGATGATTCTCTCATTGCTTAAGTTAAAAGATGATAAACTATTTCCATAGGGGACTTGGAACATTCTAATCCTTTATTAAATTCATAAGAAAAGACATGGGAATCATAAAATGCAAAAAAGTAAAATTTGGGGCATATCAAGGTGGTCAATTAGTCCTTCTTTCTTTTGATTGGACTTTTGTAAACTTTCTCAGCTATGTAAACCCACTTCATGACAGCCTTTAAGTTATTTCTTGTACCCTAAAGCTGGATGAAGCAATCGGAGCCTCTCATATGGCTATATTTGGAAAAGAAAAGAGAGAAGGAGAGAGCATGAGTAAACGAAAAAGAGAGAGAGAGAGAGAGAGAGAGAGATATATATATATAATATATATATATATATATATATATATATATAATTCAGAGACGGTATAAGGAGCCTCGATGAGTTGAAAACTGAAAGGCAATCCATGCAAAAATTAGAGGAATCCTGCTAGGTTAAGGACCTCAGAAAAATTAGGGATTGAGGGTTTCAGCCAAGTAGGAATCCAAAAGTTGGCAATAGTATGAAGGAGAGGTTCATCCGCCTCGATTTGATGATATGGGAAGATGCAAGAAAGACCAAAAGGGATGAGAGCCTTTTTGAAACTAGGGCCAAGCTTCTTGATCCATGCCAAGACCTCTAAAGGAAAGAATTCTGCCATTGGAAAGCTTTGAGAAGTGTTTTCTGAGTCTAGGATGTGTTTGGTGAAGGTTTGGAGACCTTAACGGTTATTTTGGACTTGAATAGAGGAAATTAGAGTTTCTAGCCCTCAGAACACACACGTAGGGTCAGGACTGCGCATGCATGGTCAAGACCTACGTACGCAGGCCCATGTCTACGCATGCAGGAAGGAAGGCAGAACCAAGTTTTCCCCTGTTTTGAGTGTGTTTTCTCTCCAAAAGCTCCTCCTGTGAGTTCTTACAGCCTAAAAACTACTCTAAACAGAATTCAAGCTTAGAATTTCCAAATATCAAAGATCAAAAATAGCATAATTGCATAAAGTTTCCATAAGTTTGTAGTTTAAGTACATATCCCAAATAAAAGCATAAATGTGAAAGATGTTCTTAAATTCAACCCAATGTCTCAAATCAAATCCAAAGTGTAAGAATGTATGCTATGTTATGCTATCTATGTCTGTGTCTATGTTTGTGTCTATCTGCAGAATCACTAGAAACGCCTCTTCCTCGACTGATAGCTTGGAGTCGACTTTGAGCCTCCGCCACCACCACCATCACCACCACCACCACCATCACCATCATCATCACTGGCACCTTCACCACCGTATAGGTGCTTGGAATACTCGGTCACCTCCAACTTGAGGTTCCCCATAAGCTAAACAAGCTCATCATGCTCCTGTAGATGACGCATGAAATCCACCTCAAGGTCGGTATAGCGGATCATCTTTGTGGCATAACTCCTCCCAAGTAACTCTAGACCCACTCAAGTGTCTGACTCGCCCTCCAAGTTTATCAAGGCCCTATCAAACCGCAGGCTAGTCATGTGGTGGAAGTCATGGGGAGTGATGGTCATCTCTCGATCAGCAATGTGAAAGGTGTGGGTAGTGCCCCACCACCTCTCAACCAAGGTCTGCACCAAGATAACACTAACGGATCTCTCTGGTAGAAAATGGACAATGGGCTCGAAGCCCACAACATGTATATGGCCCCGAGTCTCCTCATTGAGAATTTCGTACCATACCGGTACCTGGTTGGTACTTCCTCTGCCGAAATAGGGAGGTAAAACCTGCAAAAAGAAAATGAGATTAAATTCATGAGTAGGTGAAAAGAATGGTGGGAAAGTGATATTGGATTCATAATAGGACAAAATATGACATGGGACATACAATTGGATGGAAAAATGGTGAGGAATGATGTTAAAATTGCAAATAGATGGAAAAGGAGTTTAAATGCTCAAAATAGGGTTTATGTTAGGTAGCATGCGCGCGTAGGAATGAGGCTGTGTGCACAAGTACTCTGCACGCATGTGCAGGCTGAAACCTACGTGCGCAAGAACTGAAAAACAGATACACACACGCAAGAATGCGCCTACGTATGCATGAGTATAGGCTACACGCGCAAGAAAATGCCTACGCACGCATGAATGCATACAGAAGGTCATTCTTCAACATTTTCAATGTTTTTTCAACCAAAACTCATCTTAAACATGTTCTTACCCCTCCTAAAGTGTCAGGTTTTCATCTAAACCCATCCTTTAGAAAACTCGAGCATTTACAAGCCTAAAAACGTATCAAAATGGAAGATCAAAAGAAAAAACTTGGAAAATGGAAAAAAATGGAATAACTCACCAATCCAGCCTTTACACGTTCAGAAAGATGGTGTTGTGATCTGTAGGTCAAGGAAGGAGCCCCATTCAGACTTACCGCTCTATTCCAGCAGGTGAGATGAAACACATCGGTGGAAAGGATGTAAGAACTCTTCTTGGACTTAGGTGCCGTTGAAGGAGATGAGAGAGTTTGAGAGAGAAGTTGAGATTGAAGAAAGGAAGGGATAAGAGTCAGATTATGAGGAATGAGAGAGAGGTAGAGGGTTTTTGTAGAGAGTTAGAGAGAATATGAAGAGGTAAGGGAGATTAAAATAATGAAAAGAAAAAAACGGTTGGTAACCGTTGGAGAAAAAAAACTGAAGAGGCGAGAACACACCTGGTGGCTAAACTACACGTAATTTAGGCCTCCCCGCTAAACTATGTGTAGTTTAGCAAAAAAAAATTCAAATATCCCCAGGGGGGTTTCTACAAGAATTGAACATGAAATTCAAATATCCTCAGTGGATCCTTCATCCAAAAATAGTCAAGCAAGTCAAAATTTGTGCACATATCCTACAGGAATTCAACATGTAGACACAAAACCCCATACAAGTCAGAATACAAAATTCATGCACATATGCTACGGGAATTGAACATAAAAGCACAGAACCCCATATAAATTAGAAAGAAGAACAAAGAATTTGTACACATCCTATAGGAATTGAATATGCATGCACAGATCCTATGCAAGTCATAATTCATGCACATATTCTATAGGAATTGAATATGCAGACACAAGTCACACACTAGTCAAAAAAAGTCAGAATACAGAACTTGTGCACATATCCTCCTAGAATTGAACATGCAGGCACATCATACAAATTTTTGCACATATCCTACAGGAATCGAATATGAAGGCACAGGCTCTATACAATATAGAGATTTTTCACATATCCTATGGGAATTGAACATGCAGATGCATCATATAGAACTTATGCACATATCCTCTGGGAATTGAATATGCAGGCATAGTGGAAGAGGTAGAGATAGAGATAGAGACCAAGGTCACCCCGAGGCAAAAGCCTCACCAGACTAGGTATAGATGGAGATGGAAGACAAGTACCACCTAGAGAAGTATGGGGCAAGAGCCCCAAATGGACACCACAAATGTGTATCCTTTAAAGCTCATAACAGTACCTTTGTTTGTTTGGTTGATGTTTGTGGTTGTTGGCCTGGTTAGTTTTTCTTTTAAGTGACTCTAGGATAGTGAGTCACTCGACTTTTGCTTGCAATTAGCAAACCAGGTTTTGGGATAATGAACCTGTCATTACTCATTTCCCGAGCAACATAGGTAGGAATTCAAACATACAAATCCCACGCAACTCTTTAGAGTTGCACCTAGCCCCATGTATGCATGATGTGTGTCATGTGCATAGGTTGGGCCCCAACCATACATCGAAACAAAAGAGGGGCATCTATAGACACCGCATTTTGTACCCCTTACGACTCGGGTCCCAATTAGATGTTAAATTGACTCGAGAAATGTTAAAATGAAAAATATAACTTTTAATGAGCAAATAAATATATTTTTGGAAAATTAAAGCCAATGGAATCCTTGGCCTACATATGCAAGAATTTACTTGTGCGCATGGCCTTAATGCATGTGCACGTAGGCCTGAGCCTACGTGCACATTTAGGGTTCCAAAAATTATGGAATGCAAGTTTTCTACATTAAAGACTGAGGTTTAGAATGAATCTCACATTGTTTGAGAGCCGTTCCAAAAACCCTATTTTCACAATATAAATAGTCATACATGATACATTTTTAAAACAGACAAAAATCCTAAAGGAAAATGCTAAGATTCACTAAAAATAGTGAATCAAAAAGGAAGTTTTTCACAAAACATACTCAATTTAATTTTCTTTTGATTGAGGCATTTTCTGGCCTTGATCTTTAAGTTTAAGATTACTAATCACTATTGTTTTTTATTGTGAATAGATTTGACTGAGGGGAACAATCAAAATCAAGCCTAGGAGCTTTTGTTTTGAGGTATTGAGTTCTAAACTCTTTTCTCTCTTTCCTGTTTAATCTTGTTGTTAATCTTGTTTCTTTGTTTGTTTTATGTCTTAATATGTTTACATAGCCTAGTTTTAGATAGCCTTTGTATTTCTAAGTATGTTAGGTTGTTAGATTTATTGTTTTGAAGTTTGCTTTGTTTTTATGCTTGCTGCGTTTCTAGGCTAGGGTTTTTGAGCAAGTTTGCACACGCATGCATTATGCATGCACATGCAAGTCAAAGTATGCATTGGCATGCATTTGACCTGTATGTGTAGACTTCTGCATGTGCACGTAGGCTGCTACCCAAAAACCCTAATTCAGGTTTTCTTCTTTGTTTTCTATTCTTATTTCACATGTTATGCCTCTATTTTGATTCCTTTTTTTTTTTTTTTTTTATAGATATTAGTTCTTGTTCTATGTTTATTGTTCATTTGTGTTTCACATGTTTAAATTAGGGTTTATCTTTAGTATCTTTGTTTTGATGCCATGAACACGCATTCACATGTTCATGCATTAATGTCATAGGTGCTGTGATGCGGTAAGGTAAGTGAGGTAAGTCATACATTCATATGTACATGCATTTGTTTGTGGCATAATCTTGTTTAGGGTTGATAAATATAATATGGTGGTTTGAATAAGCATATTTGCTTTCTTAATGTCTTCCAATGATCCATTGAAGATACCATGATTATTTGCTGCCTATATTTAGCCTTGATTTAATGTTCACATGCTTCTGTCTTGGATATGATATGATGACATGATGCTAGATGAATGCTAAGTTGATATGAGATGCCATGATAGATGCATGTTAGGATTTTTTGTGATATGCCATGATAGATGAATGATTAGGTGTTGGGATGATTGATGCCATGATTTTATGCTTAGATGTATGCTAGTGTGTGTGTGTAAATACAATATTGAATATGGCTTTAACAGGGTTAAGACATAAGACACAATGACAGGAAGCCAACCCTAAGGTTGGGCAGTTTTGAGTGCATAACACCTCCCAAAACCGTATCTAAACTCTAAACTCATACTTTGGTAGTAAGATCAAAAAGGGTTCTTCCTCAAGAGGACGCTATATTCATAGTTCCTAAGTCATTGCAAAACTAAGTGGTGACTCCCCGTTGTATCTACAATTACCAGGAGCTTTTCTACTATTTCTATGGTGGCTTTGTTTCGCTTGGGGGCGAATACTTGTCATCTCTACTAGACTGCTTCCTCTTCAGATCTACATTTAGATCGTATTCAACGATACTTTCATCTATACTTGGCATGTCTTCATAAGTCTAGGCAAATACATCCAGACTTTCCTTTAGGAAGGATATAGGTCGTTTGCTACTACTGAAGGTAGAGTCGTTCCTATCTTGGTGGTTTTGGATGCATCTCCTTCTACCAACTCCACAGTCTTCAACTCTTCTACTGGTTCTTGTTGCTTTTATTCGACTATCTAGGTATGGTTTTCTTTCCCTAAAAGTACTGCTTGGTAGCAATCTCAGGCTAATACCTAGTCCCCTTGAATCTCTCATATCCTAAGATCAGTTGGAAATTTGACTTTGAGACAATACATCAAAGTAGCAGCTTATAAGCGATTAAGAGTTAGTCGTTCTAAAATAACATTATAGGACAATAGGCAATCAACTATGAGAAAGTCAATATTTCTGGTTACCTATGCAAGGTAGGTTCTAGTTGTGATAGATAGGGAAATGATCCATCTTGGATAAACTCGATCTCCACTAAAACTAATCAAGGGAAATTCAAAAGGACGGAGCCTTTTTGGGTCGATCTTCATTTGTTGGAAGGCCGTCATATATATGATGTCTACTGAATTCTCGTTGTCAACCAACACTCGACTAGTGTTATATCCCTTTATTGTAACCATAATTACCAAAGGGTCGTCATGAGGCTATTTCACTTCTCTGGCATCGCGTTTCAAAAACACAATTTCCTCTACTCCTGTCCTTCTATACTTCATCATTAGGTGCCCTACATGAACACTGTTAACCTATCTTTGGTAGGCTTTTCATAAAGATTTGAATGATCCTCCAGTGACGGGTCCTCAAGTAATCATTCTTGACTCACCGAAAGTGGCCCTGGCATCTTGTTCATCATCTTTCTTGACGTCAGCTTGCTTGGGCTTTTCTTCTTCCTGGTGATGATGATGGTCCTTCTTCGTGAACTTCTGTAATCTCCCCTTCTATATCAATTCTTCAATTTTCCCCTTCATATCTCTGCACTCTTCAATAGTGTAGCCATGATCTTTGTGGAATTGGCAATATTTCTTTTGATCTCATCTGTGTGGAAGTGAAGTCAAAGGCTTTGGCCACTTCAAGCTTGGATTGTCCTTGATCTACAGCAAAACTATTTCCATGGGCATATTTATAAGGGTGAAATTCACCATTTTTTTTTCAAGAGGTTTGAGCTTCCCTTTTCACTCTTCTAATTAGGGGAGCGATCCTTCTTTCTTTCGTCTTGTGTTGAGGCTTGTTGAGGTCGTCTATCTTTCGCTTGTCATCCATCCCCTTTGCCATTAATGCGTCTTCTCCGTTCATATATTTTTGAACTTTAAATAGGAGATCCATCATTGTTGCTGGTGGAGTCTTGGCTAAGGAGAAAATGAAGTCTTTAGTCATCAAACCAGCTTGGAAGGCCGTTAGTTGGACTTGGTCGTTCGCTTCATCTACTTCTAGGACTGCTCGGTTGAAGCGTTTCATATAGACCCTTATGGTTTCTCCTTCTTACTATTCTACCGTCAGTAGATGGGAAGTTGGCCTTTTGTGCCTTTGAGCCCCGATGAAATGTCGAAAAAACAAATCACTTAACTAATTGAAGTTTGCTATTGATGATGATTCTAACTTGCTAAACCAAACTTTAGTGGCACCTTTAAGGGTTGTTGGGAAGGATCTACACATCACTTTATCAGGTGTCTTCTGAAGGTTCAACAGTATCTCAAAGGATTCTATATGATCTAACGAGTTTGTATGCCTATCATAAGATTCCAATTGAGGGAGTCTAAACTTTTGTGGGAGTAGACGTTCTAGGACTTCACTAGTGAATGGTGAATCCGTTCTTTTGATCATCACATCTAAGTTTTTGGTTGATTTCCCTTTCACAACATTCTTCATCTCATCCATCTCTTTCCACATGTCTTTTTAAGAGCACATCATTATTACGATTGGGCTGCTCTGTTTGCTTGGAATTGGACCATTCCATTTGTTTAGAACTTTCTTCTCTATTGCTGGTTGGGGGGCTATGGCCCTTGTCATCATCATTGTTTCGATTATGCTGGCGAGGATTAGGCATATTGCTATTCTCATGGGAGAGGCGTTGCCTCAATTCCTCATTTTGCTTAGTCAATTCTTCAACACTTACTACTATTGTTTGAATCTGCTAGGTCATGTGCATTGGATCAAGTGGGGTTGCTGAACTTGGATCCATTGTGTTGTTTGAATGGTAAAGCTACGGAAATTTGTATGATTCAGATCTATGTTCCCCATAGACGATGCCAAATTGATGATGCCAAAAATGTTCATTAGTCGATAGCCTCGTCAGAGCTTATGACGAGGTCACTTTCCTTGCAAAGATTGAGAGAGACACCAAAGTGGCAGTAGCCAACGATTCTCTGATGATTTAGTCAGTAGAGTTCTCAATATCTCTTAGAGAAAAAGAATGTAATTATGTACATTTAGAATTGTGTACCTTTTGGTGGCTTATTTATAGCCTTGATATAGTCGTTGGGAGCCTCATTATTAGTGTAACTGTCGTTGGCCTCTTAATGGCTCTTTTGGTTGTTTGAATAACGTCTGCCTGAATTTAAATGGAGGTTTGAATAGCTTATGATTGGCCTTTCTAACTGTTGGAGCTCGTTAGTTACGAAACTATTAATGGTTGCATCGTCAATGTCATATGGTTGTCTTCTCATACAACGACCTTGTGGACTGTATGCTTGTCACCTGTATGGATGAGCCTGTGGACTAAAGGTTTGCCAGCTATATGATGAACCCCATACTTTCAGTACTCGTCACCAACCTTGCTCTACAACCTACTTGATTAAGGAACTGAAATGCAAGCAATATAGGAGGAGCATGAAAAAGGCTAAAGGTTGTAGGATCATTTTTACTTTTTAAGTCCAAGAATTGGTAGCACCTATTGTGGAATCCCAATACTTTAATCACAAAAATTGAGCTTCTTCATCCTTTTGGCATGAGCTACAAGGACAACAAAGCAAAAAATTTAGCAACAACTAATAACACACCATCACCAACAACAAACCTAGAACCCACTACCATCAACACCACCAATAGCCATAATAGCAAAAGCAAAAACCCATCATATAGTGTGACCCACACCTACCACCATCAGCACCACTAACAGACACTCAACCAAAATAGGAAGGCTAGAGATCTAGCAGAGAGAGAGAGAGAGAGAGAGAGAGAGAGAGAGGCCCATAAACTAATGACAAACCCATTACCACCACAAATGGAAAGACTCACTCAAAACTCTCCACCAACAGCCACACCCCTACCAGACCCAAAAAAACACTACTAAACTCAACAGAGAGAGAGAGAGAGAGAGAGAGAGAGAGAGAGAGAGAGAGAGAGAGAGAGAGAGAGAGAGAGAGGAAAAGAAAAAAGTCGTTGGACTCAAGTAATGGCACAGATATGGGTCCCATTTGCGATTTTTTTTTCCTTAAAAAATTATACTTAACTTAGTTCTCAAATTTTGAAAACTCCAAAATGTTGTTCTCATTTTTAAATGTTGAGTTCTGAAAACTGAGAGTAAAAATGAAACCAAATACATTGAGGTAATGGGTCTCATAGAAAATAAAAAATGAAAACGTGTTTTTAGTGAAACCAAACAGGTTCTAATTGTTTCCTTTTCAAACATCCATTTAAATGCAAAAACACAAGGCACATGGAAGGCCAATGGTAGTTAAATAATAGGAGAAGTAATATAGTTTTGAAATAATGTTAAGTGTAGAAACAAATTGAATATTTAAAAAAAAAAAAATATTGGTTATACTTAGCACTGCCCCCTATCTATATGGCTGTTTTTATATTTTATGCAGTTTATTTTTTACAATAATGCTACCATAAATTTTGAAAAATTTCACAACTTATTTAAATAGTAAAATATATAATATTGTACTATTTTCATTAAAGAAATGCTTACAATAATTTCTAGATAGTAAATTATTATTAGTTTTAATTTGAATCTACTTAAATTATATTTTTGCTTACAAGTAACAGTCAATTACAATTTATCACTTAAAATTTGTTGTGTTTCTCCTTTCGCTAAGACTATCACTGTGTTTTCTCTATAAATGAATAAATGAAATTGAAATTATTTTGTCTTATTATTTTTGATCCAGTAACCAGTCGCCACCCTAAATACACTAGCACACTAGTTGACACACTTTTGTGGATGTTGTAAAATTGTAACCCCTCTCAACCAAAAGCAAAAACCTTATCCTGCGCTGAGTCTGACTGAGCTCATGGCCATGGCTCTCACTCTTTGTCACGCGATGTCTCGCTTGTCTCTCTTTCATCGAAACTCTCAGATTCCTCCCAACACCAACACCAACACCAACACCAACACTGCCACATCCATTCACCCACTGAGATTCCCAAAGCCTAATAATGACCTTTTAACGCTCAAAACTACTACCTTCATTCCCAATAATACCCATTACGCCCCTGTCCTAACTCGCCCTCGCGCCACAGCTCAACCTCAATCTGAAGGTAGGTACCCCTTCTCAATCTGCTTGCTTTGATTAGATCAAAATAATTTCTTTTATTTATTAATGCTCCAGATTTATTTCTTTTTTTTGGGTTTGCTTCAGATACATCATATATGTGTTCTTGTTACACCACAGGTTTTTTTTTTTGGCTTGAAATTTTGTAGTATTAATTGCGTTTCATTGGAATTTTGATTAGCTCCTCCCATATGGAAAAAACCCACCCAATGAAAGTGGTCCCCAGTGATTGTCGATAGGCATTCATAACAAAATCATTTTGATTGTGATGAGCCGTTGCTTCTGTTCAGTGGACTATATAGCCTATAGTGGAGGTGTGAATGTGATGAGGGGAGTATCAGTATCATGCCGCAATGGAAGTTGGGATGGAATGGTCAGTCCATGAAGGTTGTTAGACAATATCCTATCTGGGTAGTGGCGAGAAGGGTGATATATTGTAGCCTAGGGGTGGATGATTCCATTGCCAACTGCTAAAAGATTGATAACTTTTCCGTAAGAATGGGGATTGATGGAATAGTATAAATTGAAGAATAGGGAGAGTGCAAATTGCTTTGTGGATCTACATGTTAACATACTACTCTTTGCCTGTCCACCTGTTTGTTCGTATGCCAAAAACTATGATTATTTGAAAATAATAAGCACTTGTTTTAGCTTTATTATGCTAGTAGTGACCGAAATTGAGAAAGAAAAATCTTCACATTCCTCTCTTTGGTTGTACATCATCATTTACTAAAAGGAAAATAACTCCTGGGTTCTTAGCATTGGGGATATTAGATATCAACCTGCAACTAGGTAAGTACCCTCATTCTGAAATTAATGCAGCCAATAGGTGATTCCATTATTATTAATTTTTAAATTGCTGAATACAAAGTCCAGGTTTGTGGTTAAGGAATGATGCTTGATGAAAGCCACTCAAAAAGGTGATTTCTGGGGCATATTATAATGAGGCTGAAGGTGTAAATTTTAACTCCTCGGAACGCATTGAATGAAAATGGAGAAATGTAGAAGGCTTAATTAATTTAGCACAACTTATCGTTGATTTGTAATTTATTGACTGCTATCATCTAAAAGTTTCCTGAGCCAATTTAGCATTAATCTGTATTCACTTTGCTTAGATGGACTAATTGCTTAGAAGCTTTCCTGTGAGAATTGAAACAGTGGTGTTTGATTTTGTTTAATAGAAGAGGTATTTATGGCTGTGTGCTTATTTATATGCAGAACATGTCTGAGAATGTTGAAGAAATCATGATTCATATTTTTCAGCATGCCCATATATTACTCTTTAAGTATTCATGCTTTTGTGTATGATAAGTCTAGTTGGATAATCTAATGGAAATAAAACAGAGAAGCTAGTCTCAAATGATCATTTACTTGTAAAATAAAAGGTTTCATATGCTTATGAAATACGACAGGCATTGTGACAAAGAAGGGGAAGCAGGATTCTTATGCAGAAGCACGCGCAATTGGTCGATACATACCTATGTCTGCTAACAAAGCACGAAGAGCAATTGATCAGATTCGTGGGCGTTCCTATGAGGAGTCACTTATGATACTGGAACTCATGCCTTACCGAGCATGTGATCCCATTCTCAAATTGGTTTATTCTGCAGCGGCAAATGCTAGTAAAAACATGGGTTTGAATGAAGCAAGTTTAGTAGTTAGTAAAGCTGAAGTCAATGAGGGTCCTACTAGGAAAAAAGCTAGACCTCAAGCTCGTGGAAGAGTTCATCCCATAAGAAGGCGCTCGTGTCATATTACTGTTGTATTGAAAGATACATCTTTGTGATTATGAATGGCACGCAACTAAACTTTTAATACCAGTTCAACCTGAGATGTTCCGCTTGTAACGTTGAAAGACATGCAATTGTTGTAGATTCTGTAGGAACTTTAGAAGAACTATAATCCATGTTTTTAAACCTATGATATCTCCTGAATTATTTTACAAAGTTGCATAACCAAAATGTGATTCAACAAAATTGCTCAAACTTGTGTGAACCAAAAGGTAAAGAGTTTGCTAACGTGTATATTAAATAATATAGCCCTCCCCTTTCATATTATGTTGGCACTATTTTTTATGACTCGTTTTAAAATTGGCTTTGCCATTGATTCAAGTCCATTTACCCCTCTACATAGAGGAAATTCGAAATTGTGTAGAATTCTAGCGGTACCATGAATAGGACTGTATGTTCTGTTGTGGGTCTGAATCCCTTTGACCCTGTATGTCCTGGGACTGTTGTGGGTCTGAATCCCTTTGACCCTGTATGTTCTGTTGCTCATCCTTTGATGATTGGTGTAGCTGACAATCCTAAACAATCTACGAGTTGTGCAATTCAGCCACCTGAAGTTTTTTTGTTTTTTATTTTTTGGGGTGGGTTTGTATTTCTTGATGTGATGCATATTATGGTAATGTGGGGGACATTTGGTTTGCTTGATATTACATCAAGGTGTAATGTTACATTATCGTAATCTTAGATTTATGTGATCACATAAACTTGATGTTGACATTAAGGTATTTGGTTCATTAAATTACATTTCAATCATAATCCAAGAATGTAACATTCATATAATTGATTCATAAACATTGTTAAAAATAATTATAATTATTATAATAACAAATTGATTGAAAATAACCTCAACATTAGAAAATGCCAAAATTACCCTTGCACCAAAAAATACCCTAGGAAAACCCAAAATGACCAAATTATCCCCTAAAACCCCCCAAAAAAACATGAAATCTAAAAAATGACCAAAATACCCATGTAACCTCTAAATTACCAAAAATGCCCTAACTCTAATTAAAATTACCAAAACACCCCCCCCAAACCTCAAAATGACCATAATACCCCCAAAATCACTAAAATGACCAAAATACCATCGAAACCTCAAAATGACCAAAGTACTCCAAAATCTCTTAAATGAGCAAAATAGCCCCGAAATCTCTAAAATGACCAAAATACCCCTGAAACTGCTAGAATGAGCAAAAATACTTGAAACCTTTAAAATGACCAAAATATCCCTAAACATCTAAATAATTAAAATACACCCCGAAATTGCTAAAATGACCAAAATGCCCTCAAATCCTCTAGAATGACCAAAAAAACTTGATATCTCTAAAATGACCCAAATACCCCTAAAATCTCAAAAATGACCATAATACCCCTACAAAATGAACCCCTAAAACCTAAAAATGACCAAAAAGGCCCATGAAACCTCTAAAATGACTAAAAATACACTAAAACCTAAAAAATGACCAAAATATATCCAAACCTCTAAAATGACCAAAATTTCACTGAAATATCTAAAATAACCAAAAATATTTAAAATGGCCAAAATACTCTTTATCTTTTAAAATGACCAAAAAATATTTAGGATAATAAAAAATGACCAAAATACCCCTAAAAACACTTAATGACACAAAATACCTGAAAATTTTGTTTATTTCGAAGGTTTCGGGTAATTTAGGCTAGTTTAAAACGTTATTTTAGAGGTTGTAAGGTTATTTTGGTCATTTTAATGGTTTTGAGGGTAATTTGGTTATTCTAGTGATTTCGGGGGTATTTTGGTTATTATAGTGGTTTTGAGATTATTTTCATCATTTTAGAGGTTTTAGAGGCATTTTCATCATTTCAGATGTTTCGAAAGCATTTTGACCATTCTAGTCATTTTAGGGTATTTTTAGTATTTTTATAGATTTTTAGGAATTTTGGTCATTCTAGTAGTCTTAAGAGTATTTTGGTCATTTTAGAGGTTTTGAGGTATTTTTGCTCATTTTAGAGGTGTAGGGGTATTTTGGTCATTTTAGAAGTTTTGGGGTTATTGTAGTAATTTTTAAGGTTTTGGGATATTTTAGTCATTTTGGAGGTTTCGAGAGTATGTTGGTCATTTGGGGTTATTCTAGTAATTTTTAAGGTTTTGGGATATTCTGGTAATTTTTAAGGTTTCATGGATATTTTGGTCATTTTAGAGGTTTCAAGAGTATTTTGGTGTGTTTTTTTAGGTTTAGGGGTATTTTGGTCATTTTAATGGTATTTTTTTTTTGCTCATTTTAGAGGTGTTGGAGGTATTTTGGTCATTTTAGAGGTTTCGGGGTTATTTTAGTAATTTTTAGGTTTTGGGGGTATTTTGGTCATTTTAGAGTTTTTTTGGGGGGGGGGGTACTTTGGTCATTTTGAGGTTTAAATGGTATTTTGGTCATTTTAGTGGTTTTAAGAGTATTTTGGTCATGTTTTAGGTTTAAGGGTATTTTTGGTTATTTTTAGAGGTTTTAAGGTTATTTTGGTAATTTTAGAGATTTCAAGGGTATTTTGGTCATTTTAAAGTTTTGGGTGTATTGTGGTCATTTTGGAGGTTTTGGGGTCATTTATGTCATTTTGGAGGTTTTTGGGCTATTTTGGACATTCGTTGTGCATTTTAGTTGTTTTGGCAATTTTAAGGGTATTTTGGTCATTTTAGAGGTTTTGGGGAATTTTAGAGGTTTTAAAAATAAAAAAAAATTCTCATGAGTGAAGTAATTTTTTTTTTAAATATTGGAAATTTTGTGAATTCAATAAATTATTACATCCCCACCAATAAATAATGTAAGATCACCCCCATTTAAGAAGGTGGTGTGATTATGGTGCTGTGATATATTTTGTAATCTTAGATTACGGTAATATTAGAAAAAATTAAATGAACCAAACACCTAAATGTCATATTAAGGTAATATACATCACATCAATAGCACATCATGACAAACCAAACGCCTCCTTAATGTGATGAACATTACGAAAATGTGACATTAAGGTATTTGGTTCATTTGATTTTTTTTGTCTTTCTAAGATTACCATAATCTAAGGTCACAAAATATATCACATCACCTTAATCACATCATCTTATGAAATGGGGGCAATGTTACATTACATATATATATGGAAACGAAATAATTTATCAATGGACATAATTATCCATTCCATTAAATTTTAATTACAAAATCGTCCTCATATATTTTTCAAATCATAAAAATTTAAACCCTAACTTTCTGTATCTATCTAATCTCAATCTTAGCCTCTCTCTCTTCAAATTGAAACCCTAGCCTCTATTTCTCTCTCTCTCCCTCCAGATTGATAAGGGAGCCCCTATTTCTCTCTCCTCTAACATCATCCTTTTCTTTGATGAGCCTCCTTCTTCGAACATTGCTTCGGACATTGTGAAGAAGCCCAATTTCATTGATTTAGTGAGGAAGCTCCAGTCAGGTAAGGAACATCATTGTGTCGATACAGGTGGTGGGTTTGTTGTTAGAAGAGGACTTAAAGGAGAGGAAAACACCATTGATGGTTGGTTTGATCTAGCAAGATTTTTTTTTCTTCTGAGTCTGTTTGTTTCCCTAAAAATTAGAATTCCTTCTTACTTGTATCTTTTTGTTCAATTGCAACTTTTTACTTTTAGATTCTAAAAATATATGGTTGAATCTTTGGTGTGTTTCATGTGATGTACAAAATTTGAAATTTGATTGTAAGAGACATTTGTGAAATTGGATTGGAAATTGAATTTTTTGGTTGGTGAGAAACTGCATGAAAGTGAAAATAAAAAGTGTTTTATTTTTTTTGTTGATGTTGTTTGGTTGGTGAGAAAATTGAGAAATGTAAAACTTTTTTTTAGTTATTACATGATTTTTTTTATTAAAAATTTAATTTTGTTTGGTTTTTTAAAAGGACATTTGTAGAAATTCATTCTAAAATGTTTAGCATTGCAATGTTGCATTTTGGAATATCATGCAACTAGTGAACCAAACAAGGTAATGTTATATTGCTTTAATGTAATTATATGAATGTTACATTACAATAATCTAACATCACCATGTGATATAGTATCAAGCAAACCAAACGTCTTCAAAATGCATAAATCTATTTCTATTTCTATTATAACTAGATGGAAATAGCCAAGAGACTAAGGAATAGTAACTTTTGGTTTAGTCAAGTTTTGGAAGCATGCTACTTTCTAAAGTACCTTTGGTTTGTCTTCAAAAAAAAAAAAAAACCTTTGTTTGTTTGTTTGTTTTTTTTTAAAATTTATTTGTCCCTAAGTACGCTACCAATTTGGTTTGAGCTTTTTTTTTAATGCCTAATTTGGTTTAGGAGTTGTTATACTAATACAACAAATTTTTGTAATATTTTAACAATTATTAAGGTGTCAATTCTTTATAGATCGAAATAAAATAAAATATCAGATCGAAATCTACCACAACTAAAATTAAATGTATTTTATTATGAAACGTTATGATATTTCGTTATTATCACAATATTTTTACAACTACTAAGGTGTAAATTCCTTTTAGATATATATATATATATATACACACACACATATATATCAGACCAAGATCCATCACAATTGAAAATAAAGGTATTGTAAAAATGTTGTGATATTTTGTTGTGTTCCTAAACTTTCTTTTTGGTTTAGTCAAATTTGGTGAGAAAAAAAAATCACTATTTCAAGAACAGTTTTCTTGGGTTTTTTTTACACATTGTTTGAATTTTAAAGTAAAAGTGTGTGTGCGGGTGTGTGTGTGTGTGTATATATATATATATATACAATTTTACTTAAAAACTAAGTAAGCTAAGCAATGTAGCTAGACTCATAAAATGTAAGATAATAAAAAAGGAAGTATGAATAACAAAATTTTCATTGTAAATAATTACATGTATTTTATGAAGACCTTCAACTGTAGCATATAACATTATTCATTGCGAAAATTTAAATATTATGACAATGTCTTAGAAAATTATTCAATTACTTATTGTTGGAAGATTTAAATATTTGTTATCATTCTTAGACGTTTTTAATTAGTGGATATTGCTTTTAACAAATAGGTTCTAAAAACCTATCATGACAAATAGATACTCATATGTTAAATAGTTACTCTAAGTTTAGGTACATGGTTTCATACTTCTTCAAATATAAGTTCTATTTTAATTTTCTCACTCAAAGGGCAACTCGTGCCAGCCAAACTAGTATGAATAGTGCCCACGATTTGGCTGAAACCCTCAAATAAATAAATTGTTTACGTTATTGCCAAAACAACTACATTTGAGAAAAAAATATCATATTTACAACCAATTGTTTCTTATATGAATCTTAGAAAAATAACCAAAAAAATCATTGCATTACCCTTTTAATATTTTCTTATTTACATAACATAAGTATAGGGTATTACAGTGTTGGTTCCACACATACACATACACATACACATACACACATATATTACTTTAGTGAAATCACGAACTTTTTTTAATTATTTTGACTAATTTACTTTTTCCTTTTGTTTTTTTTTTTTCAATTATTGTAAAAGCAATTAACATGAATAAGAATTTCAAATTTCAAATCACTTTTTGTATAATAATTAATCCAAAATTTTTTTAAAATGAATTTTATTTAAAAAACCATTTAAATTCCTTTTATACTAGTAATTATTAATGCACCATCTATAGATAATCAATACATTGCAATAAATGCATTAACTCTATTAGCACATAGCAGCTAATTAATATTTTAATATAAATGCAAATTTTGGTATATTTATGAACATATTAGTATATTACTTTATTGAAATAAAAAATATTTAACTATTTTTGACTAATTTAGGTGTGCAATTATATATTTTGACTAATTTAATTTTACCTTTTGATGGTTTTTGTGGGAGGGCCGAGGACCGAGGAACCTAATCTGAGGATGAATTTGCCCAATCTAAGCAAAAAAAGGTAAGCATACTCCAAGGACTATGCCCGCCCAAGGAGAACTAAAGAGCCAAAGGGCAACTGTCACTCTCGAAAAGCCCAAGGATAAGGGAATGGATGGCAAAGGAAAGGTACAAGACGTGCAAGGGTGGAGGAAGGAAGTTTCTTGAAGAAAACACCTCCCATCTGCTCATTCAATGCTCTACACCAACCTAACTAGCTGCATTAATGAGGAAATAACTTTTGAACAGTAACTTAATAGCGCTTAGCTCTTTCTACCACCCCTAGAAGGAACCTGATGGGACAAGCATCCAAAGAGTTCCTCTGAAATGTATAGATAGAGGACTGAGATGTAAGGAAAATGGCTATATAAGGAAAGGAACCCCCCATAAAAAAAGGGGATGAACGTTTACCAAGAAAAAAGAAACAAGTGTGCGAACAGAGAATTATCCTATAAAGAGATATCAACCTTACTTATCAATACAAGATCTATCCTCGGACTTGCTCGATGAGGAGTTTACACTGAATTGTTAGCCTATTCCCCTTTATCTGTTACTTAGGTTCTATTAGTCTTAGACTTGTGATTATCTTAGCATTGCACCTGACTTAGAAGCTCATTCTCTTAAAAATTCATTGTTTGGCCTTCGTTTGAAGATCTGGACATCACTACTCTAAGTGGGCTTGGGCTTTTCCCTTGAGTCCTCATAGTTTTTGTTTCAATTCTTGTCAAAACAATTCATAATGAGGAAGAGTGTGATATTCTAAATCTATATTTTTATTTATAAAATGTTTCTTATATAAATTTTATAAAATAACTATTTAAAATTCTTTCTATATAAATAATTAATACACCATTTATAGATAATTAATACATTGCAATAAATGCATTTACTCCACTCTAACACATAGCAATTAATTAATATTTTCACATAAATGCAAAGTTTTAATGAGGTGGAATGTTAAATAAAGAGAAGTATCTTCTTCTTCTTCTTCTTTTTTCTCTCTTAGAATGTGGCATATAAGAATGCGGCATATATCATAACCTTAGACCAATAAACATGTGGTTTCGGCCTTTTTATATATAATAATATATAGTTCTATCAAAAAATAAAAAAAAATAGTAAATATATAGATTCTTGTTAATTCTTACACAGACACATAAGCTACACATCCACACATATGCTTGAGTATTAGTTCAGTTATGTTTGATAGTCATGTCTCCCTCATCACCCTGCCCAAAGATGCAAAACCTAGCACAAGGTTATCTCTCCTGCTTTTCTTTAAACGCATCCCTATTGTTAATGGATAGAAGTTTGAAAAAAATATATAAATTTATCTAAATAAAATATATAACAATGTCAATTTTGAAAATGCAACTTTTTTCTGAACTGAATCTTCATCACTAAGCAATTTTAGTTGCAGTAAAGTGCCTTATTTTGTCTGCATTTATCAGCCTTAATGACTATTTTTCCATATGTAAATATGGATATGTTTTCTCATTTATGTTTTGATGATCATTTATCCTCCTTAGTCCTGACCTAGGTGAAAAAGCTAAAGATGAGAAGGATGCAGATTATTCGCCTTCACATCCAAATCCCTTGACTTCGTCACCAAACTCTAAGCATTTTGAATTGGAGGAACATATAGATATAGTCAATGACTATGATGATGGTTGTGGAACGTCTGGGAAAGAAAATTCCATCAAAAGGAAATTCGACTCGGCTATTGATGTTAATTTAACACATCCAGTTGACATTGATGATGAGATTGCTGAAGTAGATGTCACTGATGATGAAACGGACAAAAGGCTCCAATGCCGCAGAAGCTCTTAGATCTTTGGTGAATGCTGAGGCAAGAAAGGAGCAGACTTCAAGTGCAAGCAGTAGCAGTGAGAGTGAGAGTCGCGAGAGTGGAAGTGGAAGTGGAAGTGAGAGTAGTAACAGCAGATATAGTGAAAGCAGTGCTGGTGACTCGTTCAACTCTATATAATCGTGTGGATCACCTTGGGACTAACTTTTATGACCTTTGTTGACATAATGTGGGTTTTATCTCCATAGTCAACTATAATTTTTACACCAACAGTTTCTAATCCTTGTAAAATTTTTATTAAATTATGTGTAAATATGCTTCTTATTATACCTAATTAGTCGCTAATCTGTGCGAAAATAAAATGATAATTAACCAACCTCACGTTAAAAGAAGAAGCTAAAAGAATCAGAGAGATTGATTTGGCCACCAAAAAAGAAAAGAAAAGAAGAGATTGAGAAAGAAAAAAAAGTGTAATGTTATGTTAATTAAAAGTTAAAAGAAAAAGCTAAAATAATAAGTGAGAGACTGATTTGCCCACCCAAAAAAAGAAAAAAAGAGTGCAATGTTGGAAACTAAAGCAACATTAAAGACAATGGGGTAACTATTTGCAAAGAGGATTGCAACCTTTATATGTTTACTTGGCTCAAAGCCAAAATTCAAATTCAATTTTGCAACAAAAAAAAAAAAAAAAAAAAAAATCATACAACAGCCTCACTACACAAATCCACTTTTCACTCTAACTTATTTTGCAAATCATATACTATCAAGAATTTCAATAAACATTATTGCCACATCTATCTTTACTTTAGGCATTTAAATTACACAAGCCAATAGCTATAACTACCATTGTTGCTCAATGCTATAACAATCTTGACCCAAGCATTCTCATTCTAGAATATTATATCTTTTCTTTAAACTTGCACGTCAACAATTTTAATAAGAAAGTTTTCAAAAGTGATTTCAAGTAAAAATCAAACTTACACAAAATCTAAGCAACCTAACTCACTTTAGGTCTTATAATTAAGCTAATAACATCTTATAATTTCATCTTATAGCTATAGCATCTTGCTCATTAAAAGGTCAAATTCAATGCACAAAGCTCCTGCTCATTAAAATGCATAATACGTGTAGGTTTTGTCTTTCATAGTTATGTGCTCTTACTATGTAGTAGCCCAAAATAAAAAAGATCTTAGACTTTTTTGGATTTTGATATCTTATAATATTGCACATCATCAAACAACATCAACATAAGATGATGTTAGTTCAATAAAGTGAACAAATCTTAAACAAAATCAATGCATAAAACTCTAAATAGAATTACAATTCAACTGAGCATCAATCATTGCATGCAAAAGAAATAAAATATTCAAAAGTGAAACTAAAAGCTTTTTGTCACATAAGGAAAATCGCAAATTCTCTTTTTGAATAGCTTGCATTCCATACATTTTTATAATAATTGAAAGAATAAAAAGAAAAATGCTATATTAGGCTTATTTTGTTGCATGTTAGGAGGATATTCTTCTTAGTAATATAAGGCTTGACTATTCTATCAACAAAATTCACATATATTTTTATATATATATAACTTACCAATCAAAATCTCTTGAGAGTAACTTTCTCCAGGAAAAGGAAGTGAAAAATTTAGAACCCAAATGGCACTAGTTTGAAATAGAAAAAAAAATATACGCAAAGTCAAAGCTAATCTACAAAAATTTGTAAAACCCAATTAAAAACATTTGATTAAAGCATCTCTTCTAAAACTTTGAAAGGAATTAAGAAACAAAGAGGAAAAACCAATTAATAGTATTGAGACACTAAAGAAAATAATAATTTGCCATTAAAAGAAACCCCCCGGGGGGGACAAAGTTCATAGCATTGAGACACTAAAGAAAATAATAATATGCCATTGAAAAAAAAAACCATGTTCATAAGAAATGGAATTGGTTTATTTTGGTTGTATAAATTTGATTACTTAATAATTTATGCGTTATTATACTGTTTTCAAGTTTTGACATTTATAAATGAATGCTTAAGAAAATGATAATCTATCATTCATGGGCTCAAAACTTTCTTTTGTAGATAGTGTATAGAATATTTAATTCATATGAATAGAAATTGTTGTAGACTTAAAGGAATTGGGGGCTTTGGTAGTGATGAAGCTGTATATAACATTAAACATTACATATATATATATATATATATATATATATATATATATATATATATATATATATATATATATAAATAGCAACTCAACTAATTGTCTAATTTATTATGCATATGCAAAATACTTTTTTTTGGCTAAATATTTATACTAAGGTGACCACTATTTGGGTTAAACAAATTCTAACCCAAATACCTTAACTCCATCTCACAATGCCACTTAAAAAATCACTTTGATCACTTTCTTTTATCTTGAAACATAAGGACCCATGCCATAAACATGTAAAAGGGAACCAATATAAATAAAAATGTTTAGATCCCACGGGGAGAAAAAGAAAAAATTATACCTTTTAGATGCAAACCCTTGGCTTCAGTGGTCAAGCCTCAAGATATCTCTGAAATGATCATGTTTTGCAAGTTCAAGCAAAGTAGAAGCACCAACATAGAAAACATATATAGCCATAAATTTTCATTCGATAGATAATTTGGTTAAGTGTTACAACACAACCATCGATTTAAGGAAAATAAAAATAAAAATCCATAAATTAACATTCTAGAAAGTACATAATTTTCCTATACCCTAGAGCATAAGAACTTATGTCATAAACATGTAAAGAAGAAATGAATATGCATAATAATGTTTATATCTCATAGAGAGAGAAAAAACAATTAAACCTTCCAAATGCAAATTTTCTTGCTATTTGACTTGAGGTATCTCTAAAATTAACCTTTCCTGTAACTTAATAAAAACCTAAAATAGCAATATAGAAAACTTAAATAGCATAAATGGATAACAAACCAAATCCAGTTTATCAAATTGTTTGAAGCTATAGGCGATAAGATTGCAGCCCTGTAATTGACAAGATTTTGGTGAGAATCAATTCATGGATATCAAATGTTTTGTCATTTGATGGTAGACTTCAACAAATCCAAACATCCAATGTGCTGTATTGTTGTTTGGTATTCACGTCTATTGAGCCAACATGTTTGTTCTACGAACAAAGATAATCAAGCAGATTGAGAGCAAGTTCAACAGGTTTCTGTGAAAAGGCACTGATTTCTCAGCTTTTAGTGATAAGTTTTTGGGAAGTGTCTAATTAGTTTAATCAATAATTTGTCAAGGTACATAAAAATAGATGATGCCCATCAACCTTTATTGGATGCTAGCCAATCATTATTTCTCTCACAAACCATGATAGGGCAACACAAGAACAACAATGCATATATAGTAATATAGAAATTCAAAATTACCTTTTATCTAAATTGTTGGAAAATTTAGACCCCGGTTGATAGAATTAACAAGTTTTAAATCCAAGTTGTTAATTAGATTTATTATGCATAAAACTTTTTAAAACAAACAAACATCAATATCATGTCAAAACTAAGTGCAGCGGAAAAATAAATAAGACAAGATATGATGACCCAGAAAAACCAATGAAACCAACCAAATTCACAGTAAAAAACCTAGGGGGGAAACCTTCCCCAAAAGCAATTCACTATAATAAAGAGAAGTTTCAGATCTAGTACAAAACCTTTATCCCTAGACTCTACAATCCCCGTAGATGAACTTACAGCAGAAACCTTCTACCGCTTAAGAATCTCTAAACTCTTCAATACATGAACGCCACCCTTTGATGCACGGATCCCAGTACGTGACTCACTCCTTTGCACGAATCCCAGTACGTGACTCACACACCAACTTGAGGAAAAAGAATGTTGGCTGCAAAGTTCTTCACTTCATCAACAATGAAGATCAAGAAGTACTTGGTTACAAAACTCTAAGGCGCAAAGACGCAGTAGCTTCTTTCAAAGAGAATAAAGCTTCGGTCACCTTTTGCATATGTTCTCCTTGTATTCTCTTGTGTGACGGCCTCTAAAATAAGCCTTATATATGTCTAGGGTTGTGAGAAAAGAAACACTACACAAATACAAAAGCCTGGCCCAAAAATTAGATCTGAAAATTCTGATTTCCGTAACCTCGATAGATACCTCGATAGATAGCAGGTGTCGAGTCTCATTAAACCTCGATAAATAGCTATCTGTCGAGCAGCTGTCGAGCAGGTGTCCACAAGTGTCCAGTAGGTGTCCAGCTTTAGTAAACACATTTTCTTCACTTGTTTCTTGGTCCAATCTTCATGGCTTTAATACTAGACTTGAACAACATGTTCTTTGAAGTATTAAGCACATTCTAGATTTACCCAAATACAAGTAAAGTGCGTTTTATCAAAGGATTAACCAACTACATAAAATATGTCCTTAACAATCTCCCCTTTTGGCAATCCGTGACAAAACCACAATAAACAAATGAACATATGAGAGAAGTCATAAATCACTCAACTCATATTCACTTGTTGAATACAATAAAATCTACCTTAACACAAACTCTTGAAAATTTTTGCAAGAAGAGAGTTCATGGCATGGAAGACTTTGACAACCTGTATTTCTGAAACACTTTAAACAAAACTCATCAAGTCATCTTAGTATGAGACAGAAATAATAGATTGCATACAAACAAGAAACATGTGTATAAAGATAGAAGAGAAACAACACATGTAGAGGTAGGTGAAGAAAACATGCATCATCACATATACCACTCGATAAGCATCATGTATGTAAACATGGTCACAAGACCTAAGGTACAAGAACAAGAAGCTAAAAGTAGTTTCTACAACAAGAAGGAGGTAAACACTCCCCCTAACAAGATGAAACACATCTCCCCTTTACAAGGAATGTATTTCTTCCCCTAACTTGTAGAATCTTAAGAAGAAAGAAACTACAAATTCTCCAATTTCTCCTCATTTTTGTCACGATTGACAAAAGGTACAAGAAGCCAGAAAGCTTCACCTGAGAAACATAAAGATGATCAAGGATGATAAAGGGGGCACAAAGAATCCATAAGAATGCATGAATGTAATGAAATAAGATGTTATGGATGACAAGATAAGAGAAACATGCAAAAAATGTGAAAAACAATGCATGCAGAGGATCTCGATAGATTGAGAGGTGTTGAGAAGCTATCGAGCATACCTCGATGGATCGAACAACTGTCGAGAAGCTATCGAGGGGACAGGAACTTTCTCGATCGATCCACCAGGTGTCGAGAAGATGTCAAGATTGCGATAAGAAAAAGCTAAGAAGCTCGACAGATAGCCAAGTATCGAGGAGGTGTCGAGGCAGCTTTTAAAAGCAGTTTTTCGAGAAGAGAAAAACACAGACATGAATGCAATCACGCATGCAACTTAACCAATGATCCAATCAACATATTAGACTCTCAAAATCATCTCTCAACAACAATTTTGAGCACATGGATTCCAAAACACACACATACACACACTAAACAGGTCTAACCAATTTTATATTTCAAAAACAAGTCAAGACAGTTTTGTGAGTATACATTAACACATGTAAATCTTGTGATGGCCAAATCACATTGTACCTGCACATGTATCCAAAGTAGCAAAGAATATTGCGTGTTGTATGTGAAAACATCGCAAGAATGAATAAGTATCTCTATGTTATGACGATTTCAAACATGAGAAAATCACTTTAACTCACACACAATCATAACTGTTTGATGGAGACTATCACCTTTGAGGTACATCCTATAACTCCCACATCTCCTAGAAAACACGCTTGCAATCATATTTAAAGCATTTTTGTTCTTTCTGCTTTTATTTTCTTTGCATATTTTCTTTTTATTAAGCAAGCTATGCATGGGTATACAAAGGAGAGAAAAGAAATACCTAATTATGTTAAGCTTTCGACATTGCACTTTTGCTATGTCGAAGCATACAAATGTCATTGACATTGCACTTTGCTATGCCGAAGCATACAGATGACATATCATGATTGGCAGGTAACAGTGGTGAGATGGTTATTTATGCCTTTCTCTTAGGATTTTTTAGTCCTACCCGTCAAAAAGAGTGATACGAGTGTTAAGTACAAGAGATTACTTAATCTTACTCATCACAAACAAAAAGCCACAAAGCTCACTTGCTTAGTTGTGCATAGAGAATGCTTATCTAAGTTACAAGAGATACAAAATTTAGAAAACTCTGTTTCAAAGGCCATTTTAAGGTTCACAAGAACCGATGTATACAAACACACACTGTTTTTGTATTTTTCTGATTTTTTTTTTTTTTTTTAATTTTAAAAACAAAACAAAATAAAAAACTAAACAACCAAACAAAAACAAACAAACAATCATGAATGCATGAAAGAAAGATGCAAATGCATGAAAGAAAGATGCAAATGCATGAAGGCATGATAGAAGAATGCAGATGCATGAAAGCATGATTTTAAAAGTAGAAAAGAAATCAAGCAAAGAGAGTCCTACTTTAGATAGAAAGAATTAAAGCATAGGACAAACAGAAAAGACAATTAAGTCTTAGACTCCTTTCTCACCCATACAACACGAGTTTTTGGCCGTGAAGATGAAAAGACACGTGTCCTAGTATGTCCACTAAAGGACATAGAATAATTAAGATTCTCCTGAAATTGAGTTAAAAAGCTCAAGGCTTTTAATAACTCTCCAAACAAAGGTGTAGGTCCTTGAAAGGAAACTTGTGACCGTTTGGACACTTGCTTTTGAGGATACAACTTAAAGCAATTAGGACGAATGTGTCCAGAAACACCACAATGGTGACAAACATGAGGTCTAACAAAGGATTTTGAATTAGCCAAAACATTTTTGGATTTCATACCTTTATTACCTTTCTCAAACTGGGGCACAATGACAGTCCTTGATCCAAAAGCCGTGGAAGAGGAGGGGCTGGAGGAGATAGTATATCCTAAGCCAGTCTTATCTGAACTAGGCTTTTGAGCACTTAAGACTTCTTCAAGCTTTGCACTAGACATCTTCTCTATTTGAGTTCTAGCTTGACTAAGCTTAACCTCAAGATTCTTAACCTTCTCTTCTAATGAAGTGTTCTCTACAATGAGAGTTTCAACTAACTTTGTAGTCTCATCTAATTTGACTAACAATTCAGCTTTTTTAGTTTTTACCTCATTAAGCTCTTTTCTACAAAGATGAGAAGTCTTTTCAGATTTTATGAATTCAGTGCATAGCTTATCATAGGCTTCCTGAAGGGTCATCTTCTTGGACACTTCATCATCAGAAGAATCATCACTGTCACTAGCACTCTCCACAACCACCTTATCGGTTGAGGCAGCAAAGGCCATAACATGATCACATTCATTCATATACTCATCAGAAGAGTTATTCTCAGTGTCACTCAAAGTAGCAACCAACCCTTTATCTTCTGACTTCTTGGCCTTTTCTCTCATAATGTAGTTTGGACACTTTATCCTTATATAACCAAAACATTTGCACTCATGGCATTGGATGATGGGCTTCTCATTCTTACCATTCCTAGAGGATTTTGATTTCCTAGGAGGTTTGCCCTTATCCTTTTTCCTAAATTGAAGAAGCTTGATAATCTCATTAGTTATGAAAGTTAGATCCTCATCCTCCTCATCATCTTCATCTTTACTTTCATCTTCATCTTCAGAGTCCTCAATCTCTTCCTCTATACCCTTAAGAGCCAAATTTTTACTCTTTCCACCTTTTTCCATTGAGCCTAATCCCATCTCATAGGTTTGGAGGTTCCCTACAAGCTCAGTCAAAGGAATTTGATCAATTTCCTTTGCTTCTTCAATGGCAGTGATCTTGGCATGGAATTTTTCGGGTAAGGACCTAAGGATTTTTCTAACAATTTTGGATTCTGCTATAGACTCTCCAAGGTTGAAGGCAAAATTCACAATATCCTTGAGTTTAGCATAAAACTCATCAAATGTCTCATCCTCCTTCATCCTTATTTTTTCAAAGCTATTAGTGAGTCTTTGAAGTTTCACAGTCTTTACAGCCATGGTACCTTCATAGGTGGTCTCAAGAATGGTCCATGCTTCCTTAGCAACTTCCGTGGATGATATTTTCTTGAATTCCTCATTGGTCACCCCACAAAACAAAGCATTCAAGGCCCTACTGTTGAAATTTACCGCTATGATTGTTGCATCATCCCAATCCATTGGTGATTCATTTGGCTTAATCTAGCCAACTTCAACAGCTTGCCATACTTGTTCGCCTAGAGCCTGCAAGAAAATTTTCATACGAACTTTCCAGTACGCATAATTAGTTCTATCAAATAAAGGAGGAATTAAAAGAGATTGTCCACGATCCATGACAACGGGGGTCAAGGATCACACTCAGGAAATTAATCCAATCATAGTGTACCCGCTCTAATACCACATGTTGGAAAATTTAAACCGGTTGATAGAATTAACAAATTTTAAATCCAAATTGTTAATTAGATTTATAATGCATAAAACTTGTTAAAACAAACAAACATCAATATTATGTCAAAACTAAGTGCAACGGAAAAATAAATAAGACAAGATATGATGACCCAAGAAAACCAATGAAACCAACCAGTTTCACAGTAAAAAACCTGGGGGGAAACCTTCCCAAAAAGCAATTCACTATAGTAAAGAGAAGTTTCAGATCTAGTACAAAACCTTTGTCCCTAAACTCTACAATCCCCATAGATGAACTTACAGCAGAAACCTTCTACTGCTTCAGAACCTCTGAACTCTTCAATATATGAACGCCATCCTTTGATGCACGGATCCCAGTACGTGACTCACTCCTTTGCACGAATCTCAGTAGGTGACTGATGTGCATTGATAATAGCTTAATTTTGCATATTTATATCATTGTTAGAAAGTATTATCATACTTATTTTGAGGTAATTCATGCATTTTATATTTGGTTTTGGAATAATGGTGAATAATCAATTTTGTGCTTAATTGAATCTTATTGCGTGAATTTATCTTTTGTAGGAGAATGGAATTAAATAAGTGGATTTGTGCAAAGAATAAAACTAATGGACTTTACTTTTACAAGGGCCATGATGAAGTTAAAAAAGACCAACTCAATTAAATTTAAGTCCAATTGGAGCAGGGAATCAAAGGAAATTTGCATCAAATCCAAGTTCAATTCGGATTAGGATTCCAGCCTGCACATCAGTTAGTATTTTTCGCATAACTTTCGGTTCAGATGTCCAATCGAGATGATTCAAGTTGACCTGGAAGTTTAACTTAAAGGGCTACAACTTTGTAGTTTACCAAAATTTCGAATTCTGACGTTAAATAGGCCAAAATTGTCGGTTAAGTGAAGCCTAAAAATCTGGAATTTTCTCCAAACGGGAATTCAACTTATAATAGGATTCCTTGACCTATTTAAAGGCTTTTTAGGGCAAAATTCAAGGAGGGCGAGTGCTAGGGCTGGGGGCTGAACATAGAGAGTGCGGCTACTTCTTTAGTTTTCTTCCATGACAGTTAGTTTTATTTTATTTGTCTAGTTTAATGTTTAGTATTTTATTCTTGTGTTTTATTTTAATTACTATGAGTAGCTAAATTTATAATTAGGGTTGAGGATGAAACCTTGTTAAAGATTATTAGTAATATTTATGTGATTTAATTTTTCCCACAATAGTTGTTCTTTAATGATTTAAATTGTTCTTGCTTCATATCAATTGACTAAGATGAGATTCTAAATACGAGTTCAATAATGTTTTTCTCATGATTTAGGATTTGTCTTAATTAATTGAATGCTTGGTTTATTAATTCTTGATTATAAAATTGGATATCGTTTGTGATTTATCTGTCAATGGATACAATTTATGATTTGATTTTTAGAATTGGATATATCTTGTAATTTGTTTGGCTATAGATACAATTGATGATTTGATTTTATACTTAAGAAGCGAAGAAGAACATGCTTTTGATTTTTAAAATAAGGATTTTAATGAGAATATTTTCCATGATAGTAAGATTGATTTCTAGATTATCATGTAGTAGTTGGGAAAAATTAATGATCATAAATATATGCTGATATGACTTATAAGGCGGATTCCAAAACCTTAATTCCTTTCCCTTGATTGTTTACATCTTTTTATTGCTTTATATCTTTTGCTTAGTTTAACTATTTGCTTAGTTTATTTAATTTTAAAACAACCAATTTTTATTAAACTAGATTAGGATTAATTTGGTTAATATTTAATTAATTTTCCTACGTTCATTCAAGTCCCTGTGGGTTCGACCTCGTTCTTGTCAAACTATATTTCGGTACGGTTCGTACACTTGCGAGTATTTTAAAATTTCACAACAATGACTCACACACCAACTTGAGAAAGAAGAATGTTGGCTACAAAGTTCTTTACTTTATCAACAATGAAGATCAAGAAGTACTTGGTTACAAAACCCTAAGGCGCAAATACGCAGTAACTTCTTTCAGAGAGAATAAGGCTTCGATCACCTTTTGCATATGTTCTCCTTGTATTCTCTTGTGTGACGGCCTCTAAAATAAGCCTTATATATGTCTAGGGTTGTGAGAAAAATAACCCTATACAAATACAAAAGCCTAGCCCAAAAATCAGATCTAAAAATTCTGATTTCGTAACCTCGATAGATACCTCGATAGATAGCAGGTATTGAGCCTCATTAAATCTCGATAGATAATTATCTGTCGAGCAGTTGTCGAGTAGGTGTCCAGTAGGTGTCCAGCTTTAGTAAACACCTTTTCTTCACTTGTTTCTTGGTCCAATCTTCATGGCTTTAATATTAGACTTGAACAACATGTTCTTTGAAGTATTAAGCACATCCTAGATCTACCCAAATACAAGTAAAGTGCATTTTGTCAAAGGATTAGCCAACTACATAAATATGTCCTTAACATAAATATTATACCGTGTGTGCCTTTTACCCAACGTGGCTGGTTAGCCCTCAAGCCAGCCCTTCAATTTACTTTTATGAAGTGAGTAATGAAATTCCTACAATGGGAAGACCTTTTGAGGCCAGTCTGGTGGCCTAAATGAAAGAGTTTATAGTCCAGCCTCCCACCCCTTTTGTGTATCGCCCAAGGAACCCCAAGCTTAATGGTAAGTTACTCCTCTTTTGTTGTTCCTTAT
Source organism: Castanea sativa (assembly GCF_040712315.1). Lineage (NCBI taxonomy): Eukaryota > Viridiplantae > Streptophyta > Magnoliopsida > Fagales > Fagaceae > Castanea > Castanea sativa. The sequence continues at coordinate 45,042,642 of NC_134013.1, forward strand.
AGTTTTCTCTCGTGTGTATCTCTCGCCTTGAATTTTTCAACCCCCTTTCTCACTCCTTCGGCCCTTATTTATAGAATTCCCTTTATGGGACCGTCATGATGATGGTGAGGTCTTTTTAGGTGGGTGGGGCCCCTTTTAGCATATATCCTGACTAGATGGGACCCACTTCTTAAGACAGATGTGACTATCTTGAAACTTACACCCATTGCCAATTGGTTCTTAGTAGGCAATTTTCCCCAAGTTACTACTGTTGCCGAACAGTCTTGTCCCTGATATGTAGCTGATTTCAAGACCAATGTGTCCTACTACCTGTTATTAGGCTTAGAGTTCTCAGTATATTGAAATTAATGGGTTAGGCCTCTATATCACGCTCGTACAATGGGCTAAGCCTCTATATCATGCTCGTACAATATCCCCCCATGGTTCCATTCCAATGTTGTGGGGACAGGATCGGGGTTAACTCAATGTTATGAATACCGTTTAGGTGCCCGTTTCGGTTTGTCTATTGGAATGGAATGTTTCGGTACCGGCTCATTTTAGTGTACCATTTCGGAATTACCGCATATATATATATATAAAATTTTATATCCTATTATTTACAAAAAAAATTATATTTTTAATACATTTATAAAACTTGTTATCTTAGAACTAATATGATTATTCACTTAAATTACTATTATTTTACTAAAGTATTCTAATTAATTCTTTTAATGCAAAAAAAAAAAAAAGCAAAATGAAAGTATGAAACTTAGAAAGTCAACTTACACACTGCCAAACGGCCCCAACCACTTAGTATTTTCAATATTTAATTCTTTTTTATTTCTCATTTTTTCCTCACCAGTTGTTTCACCCTCTTTTAATTTTTAATATATATACATTTTTTTTCTCTTGTATTTTCTCATCCACACACGTCTAGTCACACTCCTCAATTTCCACTTCTCAATTTTAAATTTCCTCTCATCTTTTCATTTTATGTTGTCTTCTTCTTTGTGTTTCCCTTGTCCGTCTTCTTCAACAGTTCAACCCAATGACAGTAAAGTACCAGTGCCTCATCTCATCCGACTTCTCCACTTCTCACTCAAGTTTCTCACCATGGTTTTTTTTTGTTTTTGTTGTAAGGTACGTTTGTTTATCTCATTTCTTTCTTCTTCCATTTTTTTTTTGGTTGAGGTTTTAGTTTTACAGTCCAAACTCCATGCCGGCTGAATCTTGAATTTCGGTCGGTATTTACCAAAATGATCCGAAACAACCGAAATGAACTGAAATGACCCAAAATTTTTTTCGAGGTGGAATAGGAGGGGTTACCATTCCGATTTGTTTACCGGTACGGTATTTTCCTGCCGTTCCGGCCGGAATGAAACAGAATTGATAACAACCGCTAGTTAGTGGATAAATTCCCCAGTGGAGGAGTGGTCGGGATTAAGACTACATGTCAGTGGATAAATTCCTCAGTGCACTGATCCTTCTTGGGAAAAACCAACCGCTAGTCATTAAACATGATGGATAGGTCCGTCTGTATTCCTTGCACGCTGGAACAGCAACTGTCACATTGAATGATCAGGATTCACTGTCTTTTCACATACGGGGCACGCATGTAACAAATAACTAGGGGAAGTTATTAATTTTTCCCTCCAAAAGCATTTAAAGCCTCTCTCTCTATAAATATGCCCTAAGCTCCCTTGGCCAAATTCTTTATTCATTTCTTCCTCTCAATCCTCACTTGTCTCGTCCTCCCAAGCATCCTTTTTAAGATCACTTTCCAAATGGAAAAGGGTGTCACTGTAAGTCCTCTAACCCTCCCTTATTCCTCCTAGTTTTTCTTTTAGTCACCCCAAAAATGGGTTTTGCACACCTTCTTAGGATTGTGGCTACCCTAGCGGCCTTTAAGGCTAGGTTCAACATCCCCCACGATGTTAATGTCAAATTTTTCCTTGAAGGGAATATTGAGAATGATAGGCTTCCTAGGGTAGTTATCTTCCCCCTTATGTCAATCCTTGAGGGTGAGGTTAGATTTCCCATGAATCCCATATTGCTTAGGATCGTTAGTTTCTATAGGCTCAACCCCAACCAATGTCTCCCTAATTTCTATAGGATAATTAATAGTGTGATTCGCTTAAATAACTTGTACGGTCTAGGGCTCAACCATCATGACATTAACTTCATGTATAGTATCTGCAGTGGCCTCAAATCCAGTTATAACCTAAAAAATCGTGACCCCATGTGAGGATAATATCGTGTCTCCCAGACTCCAATAGGAACTCCGCATGGGAGTTTGTAAAAGTGACCGGTAATTGGCTCGCCGGTGAACTCACGTGCCTAACGTCACCTTGGCGAATCGGTCAGTACTCTTACTTCCAGAGCACACATTGTGTAGGGTTGATTGCCTTGGTCTTGCCTCCCCTACCCCCCTCTTGCATGAATTCTATTGTTATTTTCATATATATATTTTTTGTTTTTACTACTCTACTTCGTTTATTGTTTACCACATAAGATTTTTGTTGACTTTTGTTTTGTATCAACCTTGTCTTTGGCTTATTGTACAATTTCCAAGCGCTTCAAACCAAACCTCAATGCCATTCACGTAAGAGACCTGAACTTCGTCCTGCATTTAGAGATCTTCGTGTATTTCAAAGGGCAGCTCAGGGTGTCACACATGATCCTCGGCCGCATTCCCTCCTATACTAACCATCAAGATCCTGGTTCTGCTTTTATGGTTGGTAGCTTTCTGTTGTCATACATTGATGTCCACCTAGAATTCCTTCTAAGGGGCCTTACAATAGGTGAAGTTTAGCAAATGGGACCTAGCTATGTAAGAGAATGCTCCTTAATGCTAGCCCGAGACAGTTCAACAAACTTAGTCTTTTAGGGTAGAACCAAACACATTCCCATTGAAGACCCTGTCATTGCTGAGCTAGATGACAAGATGGTTCAACGGCGCAACATAAACCTCGGGTGCTGGTTCCCGAGCGCCTAACCCATTGAGGGGTCAATCAGCCCCACAGTAGGCTTCTCAACAAAAGCTTCCCCCTGCACCCTACACTCGCAAAAAGAGGTCGACGGTTTTTGACAAACCCTCCACGGGATCCTATGTTCCTCCTGCCGAGTGTACCCTTGCTCCAGTCACTGCTACCACAATGACTTTGCTGGCCATGGACACTACTTTAGAAACAAGACATACCAAGTAGCTGGTGGTCATCGGGCTTAACGTGGCCTCCACTTCTACATCCTCTTCTTCGGGATGGCTTAACACCTTCATGTTGGGGAACATACCTCTCCTCAATGACTCTTCAGTTCGGACTTGGAGGAGCGGGTTGGGCGGCTTAGTTAAATACAACCTTGGTTAAGCACTACTTTTACTCGAGGACATGCAACACTATTCGGCCTATCGGGATGAAGTCATTTCCCTCAAACTAAAGTGGCATGCCATAGCTGTAAGTACCCTATCTCTTGTGTTGCTTTTTTGTGTTCTTTGTAGTTGGTTTCTTTTTTCTTCTTCTAGTTTTTTTTGTTGCTTAAGTGTTAGTCCTCGGTACATGTTTAACCTCTTTTTTCCTTTTGTCATCATTCCATGCCACCCAAATAACCCATATCCTCGAAGGTAGGATCAAGGTTGCTATGGAGGAAGCAAACAACGAAAAATCCCTAAAGCCGATGTATGAGTTCACCTAAAACGAGAAAGTCCTTGCATTGGCCACTGTGGAGCAAGGGCAGCTGATGCTGAGAGGGCTCGGGACTCAGCCGAGCAGAAGGCTGGAGGGCTACAGGGTAAGTTGGGGGAGATCGAGACTAAGCTGACCCATGTCGAAAGTATAGTCTTGGCCCGCGATAAGGAGCTCGCCAATTTGAAGGAGACAATGAAGGGGTGTAAGCAGGCATTCAATAACATGGGCTTCACCAAAGTCGAGAACTTATGCAGTTAGGTCAACTTTGAGGCTCGGAGGCTCGGGTTTTTCCAAGGCTAGATGTCAGCTGTGAATGCTCTAAACCTCCCTAAGTCTTCTCCACTCAGGGATCCAACCCAAATACCTTTGCCCGACGATCCGCTCGTTCAGGCCCCAACTGAGGAGCAGACTGATGAGGAAGGTGATGAAGAAGGGGGAGAGAGCCCCAGTATGATGGAGTTGGCCAAGTAGATCGACTCTCATATGGAGGTGATTAACGTGAAACACCAGACCACCAACGTGCTCCCGAGGGTCCGAATGCTCCTTAGATTAATCTGGTGCCAACCCTCCTAACTTCTGGAGAGGTCTCCTCCATCCCCTCTACAGCTACACAAGGCCTTGTCCTGTGAATGTGCTGAACTGATGATGCCTTGATGAAGATTGCTCACTGTCTCTGTCTCTGTCTCTGTCTCTCTCTCTCTCTCTTTTAAAAAATTGTTAGATTTTATTCTGCATCTTGTATTTGCTTTATGAATTGAACAATACTTAGGTTATTAAAATTTTAAAATTGAAAATGTTATAAGTATGTATGCTCAGCTAAACTCTTTTCATGTAATTTTAAGTTCAATTTTGAAAATTATGTCAAGTGTTTATGGTTGGCGTATATCTTCATAATCAGACCCTTTGATCCAAGCGATGCATTTATTAAGAATTTTTTTTATCACGTTATGAAATTCGTTAATAATAACTGTGGATGTCCGGGGGATGTTCAGAATATCTCTTAAAAGATAACTTGGCACTTAGATTAATTAATTAGGGTCTTCAACTAGTCGGTGACTGGAGTTAGACAGAGGCTAATCTTCTGTCCTTAGAAAAAATTCTTTGAGGTTTACACCTTGTCGGTGACTGGGGTCAGGCTGAGGTTAGACATCGTATTTTGTTCACCCCCGACTTGCGTGGTGGATCCCAAAATTTCCAATAATATTATCTTTTCTCCATGGGGCCATGAAAGTATCTAGATTAACGTGATGTAACCCGTTTGGGCATCGAAGTACTCAATGTGCCATTTTAAGTCAAATTGACCAAAATGCCCCTGGTCAACCCTAGGTTGACGAAAAGTCAAAGCTGGTTAAAATCATCCCAAAATGACATTTTTCATGTTTCTACATCAAACTCGAGCTACTCGGTGATTTTTGTTATGTTTAACCCAAAGTTGACTCCTAAGGGCACCATAAACCCTAATTTTGATATGACCTTTAGAATGGGTCAGGATTAGTGCCATTTTGAAGATTATCAAATTCATTTTTCAACAACTATTCATGGTTCAAAATCGGAGTTAAAACGGTTGAGATATCTAGAAAATAGTGAAAGCAAATTAGTACGCTTCCCAAGGCCATAACTTTTTATCCGATCGTTGGATTTTCAATTTCGTTAGTTTTCTAGGAACTAGGCATCCAGAGCTTTTTAGAGACATCAAGATCAGCTCAATCTGAGTTCAGGAAGACCTTCAAATACGTGTCCAAAGTTGAACAGGGAAAAGACCGAAACTGCTGATGTCAGCAGGGTGGCCGGCGGCCTTACAAGGTGCGCTGGAAGCTAAAGGGGCACTTTTTTAATATAAATATCACTAGACCCCTCATTTTGAAGAAAAAAAGTTCCGAACACCTTAGATTCTCATCTTTTCTCTATAATCATCAAGGTAGTGTTCTTGCACCCAATCTTCCTCTCCTTGGTTCCATGCCTTGGATTTGAGGTTTAGGGGTGTGGATGTAGCTTTTTAGCTACAATCCACACCCTTTTCTCTTTATATATTTTCCTAGCTTCTTGTTGCTTAATAATATGCTTTATTGCTTTTCCTAGCATGTTCTTGCTTCCTAGCATGTCTTTATAGTTTTTCTAGCATGTTTCCTTGCTTATGCCATGATTTATCGCTTTGATGTTGTTGGCCTAGCCTTCTTGGGCTAGGATATGTCTAAATTTAATGTTTACGCTAAGATCCACATGATTTTAGGCTCCTTGCTATGTTTATGCTTAGATCTACATATTAGTGTTTAGATCTATGTTCTTATGCTTCGATTTATGTGTTTATGTGCTTCGTGCCATGCTTGTGTGCTTAGATCTATGTTGATTGCTATGCCATGTGCTGCTTTAGCCCATTTTGTCCCTTTATATATATATATATATATATATATATATATATATATATATATATATATCTCTTTCTTGTGTTTTAGCCCTTCTGGTAAGCTGTCGATCTAGATCCTGTGGTCTAGGCATACATCCATACACCTTGGCCTATATTAAAGGGTTTGGATAATTTCCTTTGCATGTCTATGTTTGCTTGTTTGCTTCTATCCTTTATCTACATGTTAGCCTCTCTAGATCTAGGCTTTGCCATGCTTTGTGCCTTCCATGGGGGAAGGTGGCACCTATGAGAGCTATAATGTGTATGGGCTCAGAGGACATACAAAAATGCACAACGCTCAAGAGGAATGGTGTGCAAGTGAGAGATAGGCCAAATAGAATGACATGAAATCTGGAAAAACAAATAATGAATCTTAGTAAGCTCATGTGAGGTGATACGAGGATCAATACCCCACTGAATGGAAGTGTCGGTGAGATATGACATAATGTCATCAAGAGGATGGCTCTCAGAATAAGGGTAGATTGGCTATCGTACCAAAGGTACCCCAAGAGCAGAGGCCACTACTAAAGGAGTAATGATATACTCTTCACCCCTTATCCAACTACTCACATAGTAAGCGTTGGAGGCATCGAAGTGGACAGAGAGGTTCAAGTAGAACTCTCTTATCAAGGCAGCCGGAGGAGGGTACTCTATATCCATAAGAGACAACCAACCCCTACACTCAAAGTTTCTCCTAATCTCCCCATCAAGCTTATCTAAAAGCACCTTTCTCTCAGCCCAAATAAACCTAAAAATGTTAAGTTTTTCATAGGTTTCTTGATTTTTCTCAACCCTAAAATGCTCACTATCGAAGGCTGGGGTAGAGGTGGAGGTGGATTTCCTGTTTGCCCTAGTCTTCCTAACCATGATTCTAAGGTTGAAAAGGAAAGACACAACAGAAACCAAAAAAAAAAAAAAAAAACCAAGTGCAAACTGCATTAGACAAGGTTAGAGAGAAACAAACAACAATCTATATGATGCATGACATGAATGGGAATTTCATGTAGTTTCAAGCCCTAGAAATTTCAATTTTTCCCAAAACACAAAATTAATCAAATCAATGCATGGGAATGTTAATAACATCCAAGGACAAAAACCCATATAACAAAATTGATTAAAATCAACTGAATTGAACAAAAATCCCAAATCCCTATGTTCGAAATTTTCAATGAAAATGCATGAAAATTGTGAATAAACTGAAAAAGAAGGGGTAAAAAGGTCTTACCTTAATAAGAAGACAAAGATACTTGAGAAAAATTAGGAAGAAAACGACAAAAGAGGCTCAGATTGGATCAGTTGAGCAAGAACAGTGAGAGACCTTTTGGAAAGATATGAAAAGTGTGAAGAACACGAGAGAGAAAAGCCATTTAAAAAAACTCACTGAACGATTTTCAATTGGTCTAAAATTACATTCGATCATCGAAAATAATTTTCGATCAGTCCAACAGCAATCGAGCCAGGCAGATTCAAACCTTAAAATTTATCGCCTTTTTGATCGATGAGCATTAGGCTCGATCAATTGAAAATTTGGAAAAATCAGATTTTTGAAAAACAGAGCAGTTTAATGTAGAAACACCTCAAAGCACATTATTTTATGAATGAAATGCATGAGTATGAAATGAAACATTTTTAAAAAACACTTGAATTCAACCTGGATCTTCCAAAGACAAAATTTTCAACCAAGTTTTTCCTCAAAACACAACCATTAAACATATTTTGCATTAGAATCCGGACACATTTAATCTTGGATGGCCACAACAAGATCATACACACAATCTTATGTACAAAATTTAGCAAAGAATAACTTGTGTAGTGTGTGCAACTAGCAAAAGCATGAGATACATGTGAGGTGATAAGTAAATAGAAATCAATCACATTTTCTACAGAATTCATCACATGAATTTGAAAGTGACTATCACCTAAAGAGTTACATCATATAACTCCCACATCTCCTAGAAAACAAGCTTGTAATCATGTAAGTTTCTTGATTAGCCTCGTAATGTACACACCAATTTTTATTTCAATTTGAATGTACTATAGCCCAATAATGTACACACCAATTTTCCTTTTTTTGAATTCATTATAATTGAGGCTATACCTTATGTTCTTTTTGTGCATGTGCTACACTTTCTCAAGCACAAAATCATATGATATGCATTAAGGTGTTCATGATTTACTAGTGAACAGTGGTGAGATAGTTATTTATGCCTTTCTCTTAGGATTTTTTAGTCCTTACAATCAGAAGCATGTGACTTCAAAATTAAGATCATGTGATCAAAAACTTTGAACAACTCCCACACAACATGCATAACATAGCCAAAACTAGTAAAATGCAATAAAATAAGCTCATCCAAGCCAAACAAAGGACATAAACATGTTATGTAAAGATAATATGGTCAGCCTTGATTTCAAGTCCAAGAATACTAATGCAAAATACTTTTTTTTTCTTTAAAAAAAAAACAAAAAAAACAAAAACAAAAACAACCTAACATGAAATGCATGAATGTTATGTAATGCAATTCCTAAAAAAAACAAAAAGATAACAAAACAATAAAAGAAGAATGGTCACAAAGAGTAGAGAGATGAAGCACAAGGACCATGAAAGAAAGTCTCAATTAGATTGAGCTTTTTGCATCCAAAACCTTTTAGATGCACCTTTAGCATTGGAGTTATTATTTTGATTAGAATGATGAGCAACTCCTGGATTGGAATAAAGGTTTAATGCCTTTACCAACTCACCAATAAGTACCATAGGATCTTGTGCTTGAGGCACAAGTACTTTTGTCTTATTTGCTCACTTTGCAGCTTGCAACTTAAAACAGTTTGGACGAATATGTCCAGTCTTTCCACAAAAATGACAAACCCACAAAGGTCTATCATGCATCTTATCCTTAGAAAGGGTAGGATTCTTAGGTTTAGACTCTTTAAGATCAACCCTAATCTTCCTAAGAGGTGTAAGAAGAAGGAACAAAATTTGTGGAATGAGTTTTAGACAAAGAGATGCTTTCTACAAAACCTAGACCAGTTTTGTCTAAGGAAGACTTTTGAACACTTAACATGTGATCAAGTTTAGAACTAGCAAACCTATTAGTTTGTTCTCTAGCAACTGATAATTCTAGTTCTAATTTCTTAATCTTGTCAGTCAACATCATGTTTTCAGTCTTCACTTTATCACTTAAAGTGCTAGCATCAAGCAATTTCAACAACAAATCTTTCTTATCAAGTTCAAGAGAAGTAATTTTCTTTAAACCTTTTTCAACATTCATTTCATCTTTTGCAGCAACTTTGCATAACTTATTGTATGCTTCTTGCAAATCAGCACATTCAAAGAGTTCCCCACCAGAAGGATTCTCTTCAACAACACTTTCATCAACTACAGCAGTAGCTGTGAAAGTAATGAAGTTTTCATCCGAATCACTACCAGACTCATGATCAGAAACTTCATCATCACTAAGGGTTATAGCCATAGCCTTACCCTTTGATCTCAAGAATGTAGGACATTCTGATTTCACATGACCATACTTTTGACAACCAAAACATTGTTGACCTAAAGAATTATTAAAGGTTTGACCTACTTTCTCTTTAGATTTATCAGTGTTGTTCACTTTAGTGGGTTCATTCTTCTTAAAATTCCTAGGTTAAACATTGTTTTTACCTCTTGCCCTTCTGTTATTGTTCCTAAGAAAGTTTCTAAAGTTCTTGGCAAGATATGCAATCTCTGTAAAAGAGAGTTCATCATCAAATCCATTTTCATCAACATCATCAACTGACTTTAGAGCCATTGATTTGGATTTGTTTATCTTGGGTAGGTTTAGCTCATAGGATGGGAGATCCTACAAGCTCATCAACAGGGATGGAGTCCACATCCTTACTCTCAGTAATGGCAGTTACTTTGGGTCTAAAATCCTCAGCCAAGGATCTAAGAATCTTCCTAACAATTTTAGGTTAATTATAAATTTCACCCAAATTATAAGTAGAATTAACAATGTCATTAAGCTTAGCATAGAATTCATCAAAATTTTCATCATCAGACATCCTAATGCTTTTAAATATAGTTGTTAACTGCTACAACTTATTGATCTTAATTGTCTTTGTGCCTTTATGCACAGTTTGGAGAATATTCCATGCAGTATGAGCAACCTCAACATTTGAGATTCTCTTGAATTACTCCATAGAAACAACATTAAAAATAGCATTCATGGCTTTGCTATTGAAAGCGTTTGCTTCTTTCTAAGAAGTTTGCCACTCGCTTACAGGAGTAGTCGGCTTCTCCCATCCGTATTCAATGGAATTCCAAACCCTCTTATCAATGGATTTCAGAAATACTTTCATCCTTACTTTCCAGTAAGCATAATTGTTTCCATCAAAGTGAGGGGGATCACAAGAGAGTCACCGTGTTCCATGACAACAGGGGTCAAGGATCAACTCTTAGATCAAAGGATCTAAACACTAGAGCTAACCTGCTCTGATACTACTTGTATGTTTTTAAACCCCTTAAAATACAAGTTGTTTAACCTAGTTATTTAGCCAAGTGATTACTTAGATAAATTATTCAAAACTAGGTTAACAGAAACAAATCATATCATGTAAAGCAGTGCGGAAATATAAAGAACACACGATATGATAATCCAGGAAAATCAACCCGATAAAAAAACCTGGGAAGGATCTAACCTAGCTATCCTCAAGGTAAAACATATCCACTATGAAAGAATTGAAGTTTTACAAAAGGACTTAGACCACTAACATCTTAATGCTACCTCGAGTAGAAAACTTACTATCATGATCACGTGACAGCTCCGAGTCCACGGACTACTTCTTTCTTAGATTCACAGCAGCCACAAATACACCCACTTGTGTTTTTCTTTAAGCTCTTGAAATAGCAACTGAAGAGATCACCAAGTTCTCCATCAATCTTGATCTTGATAACCCTAAGTATATATGAAGGTAAACACCTCTAGATTTCACAAGAGATTCATACAAACAGCATACCAACAACATTTAAAATGTGGCTAGGGTTTTTCTTTTTATATGAGACACAAAACATAAAACCCCTACACGTCAAACATGCTTGGGCTAAGTTAGAAAAATTCTACAGAAAAACAATCTGCACGAGCTTTGATCAATCGAGTCTAATTTTCGAATAATTGAGCCTTGCAGAAATTGAATAGTAATTTCTTGCAATTACATGATTCCAACTTTACACATAAACACACTTTGAGCAGCCTATATCTAGACTCTAAGTTTTGATCATGGTTTTCCAACATTACACATTGAAGTTCTAATACATTTAGATCCCAAATTCTTATAACCTAATAGACTGCTTTGACCTTGAACAATTTTGGGAGAATGTTTTATGAATGCTGCTACTATGATGTGGTGAGTAACAGTTGGTTTTTCAATTTTTTAAATTTTTTTAAATTTTTTGGTTTTGTTGGCTTTATGAATAACCCTAATTTGATTTTGTTTGTAGGATGATGAACCTATAGCTACTTGTAAATACTTTAGATGGTTGGATGGCAAAACATGTAAGTATGGGTCTAAAGTTGCACCCATTGTCCTTGCAAAATTCAGTACGTACAAGAATCAAGCAAGAGTTGCACAAGAAAAGGAAAATAAGGCTAGTGATAGGGAAAAAACAGCTATTAAGAGGGAAAAAGTAGCCAAGCAAAGGGAAGAAAAAGCTAGGGTGAGAGAGAGGATAGCTAAAGATAAGTTACAGAAGTACAAATTTGCATTTGTTGTGTCATGGGGGTTTTTTGCTATTTTTTTGTGTTTTCTGGTAGGATGGAAGAATTTGGAATAAAGCCATTGAGTCTGCCTTGAAGGCATGCTGTTGTAGTTATTGTATAATTTTGGGTACTACCACTTTTGACAAGTGTATTCCATATATTTGGCATTATGTAATGTTGTTGTTTATTTGAATAGAGTATGCAATGTGTTCTTTATGTAATGTGTTCTTCTTTTTGTAATCTGTTGTTGTTTATGTAATGTTACCTTACTTGTGTTTTTTATGTAATGTGTTCTTCTAATTTGAATAGAGCATGCTGCCTTGTTTATGTAATGTGTAATGCTGCCTTGAATAAAGCATGCTACCTTGTTTTTGAATAGGGTATGCAATCTGTTCTTCTTTATATAAGGGGAAATTGCACATGCACCCTACAAGATTTTGTTAACATCAAATGAAAAAGCATAAATAAGTATGTTTTAAAGCAAGAGTACCATTCCATACATATATAATAAGCATTGTTCAAAACAAGTGGACTCCACCTAATATTAATGGCTAAATAATGCCAAAGGACTTCAATAATAGGTGATTCTTTCCCCACTTAGACAAAAACAAAATAACATTACAGTAGAAAGTTATGTATAATAACAAAAAAGTGGTGACATGCCACTATCAGACATGCATAATAACAAAAAAGTAAAGTGTCTGTAAACACATTCTCCAATTTTCATTTCCCAAAGACCTTGCCCTTGCCCCTGTCGTTGCCCTTATCCTTATCCTTGTCTTGCATACTATCTTCTGTTTAGAACATTGTACCAGATGTATCAACTCTTAAGCCACCTCTTCCATATGAGAACAGATGACTGCTTCCAACTACCCTTGGTGGTACCAACCTTTTCGGAGGCTGCAAAATACATAGCAACTCCATATCAAGATCTAATCTAAGGTTTTATGTAAATATAAAGGGTGGTGTTTGTGTATATACCTGAGATAGTGGTTTTCTTGTGTCCCATGTTTCCTTAGAAGTATGAGAGATGGGCTGGCTGCATGAGAACCATTGAGCTGTGGGTGCTCTACTTGGTGGTGGTCTGCTTGAATCTGCTACAGATGGTGGTGGTCTGCTTGAAGCTGAAGTAGATGTTTCAGTTGGCTGTGTGTAGGGTTTACCTGTTGGCTACCTCAGTGGCTGCTTTTGTGGCTGGTTGACTAGTTGACTTGCTTGATAGATGGTTGGCTTTTTTATACCCCACTTGTTTCTTGACTGGTTGTCTACTTGGCTGCATTGTTTACTGGTCCAAGTGGGTACCTTGCTTGCTGGTTGACTACCTTGTTTACAGATCCAGGTGGGTGCTTTGCTTATTGGTTGGCTGCCTTATTTGTAGATCTAGGTGGTTGCCTTGCTTGTTGGTTGGTTGCCTGGTTGGCCTTCTTGTTTGCTAATCTTGTTGACTGCGTTGCTTGCTGATTGGTTACTTGGTTGGCTGCCTTGTTTGCAAATCTAGGTGATTGCCTTGCTTGCTGATTAGTTATTTGGTTGGTTGCCTAGTTGGCAAAACAGGGTGGCGGCCTTGCAAAGTTCCTTGGTGGTTGACTAGGTGGCTAACATGTTGGCTAGCTGGTTGGCTACCTAGTTGGCAAACCAGGGTGGTTGCCTTGGAAACCTCCTTGGTGTTTGCCTATGTGGCTGACTTGCTGGCTGGCTGGCTGGTTGGTTGGCTGGCTGAGGTGTTGAAGTTGTACCTTGACTTGGTTGGTCAGTGCTTGTTCCTTGTCCCTCTTGTCCCTACAAAAAGAATTGTCTTGCATCAAAAATAGATTTGTAATATAATTATCATAGTAAATACATTCTTGCTTTACTTACAATTTTTTTTTTGCCTCTCAAGTCTTTGTCTCCTTTGCCATGGTGTCTCACCAGTTATTCCAACATTGGTGGCCTGCCTAGAGGCTTGTACACAATTGGAGCAACATGGGCAAGTTGGTTGGTTTTAATCCATTCATTTTGGCTAGGCAGTGGGGTAATTATCTTCTTGTATGCAGCCACATAGACATCCTTTCTATAGCATGCATGTACATAATCCTCAGGCCTCTCCAAGTTCTTATAGATTGCTGCAACACCATGTTTACATGGGATTCTTGTCAAATCCCAAACTCTACAACTACAACACTTTCTATTAAGGTTAACCACATGCCTCTCATACTCATTATCAACCTCATATATAAATAAACATGATGGAACAGCAAAAAATGACTTAGAATTAACTTTCAACTACTCAAGCTTTTGCACTATGTTTGGACATACGTCACTAGTAAACTTTTCAATCCTAGTCCTCTTACTGTACATTCTAGTCATCAACCTAACCCTAATCCATTCTAGCATGGCAATGATAGGCTTATCCCTAGCATCTAGTATCACAGAATTAAATGACTCACTAAGATTGTTCACATAACAATCAGAGATGGCCCTTGGAGTGAAATGTGACTTGGTCCATTGGGTTGGTTGGGTGTCTGCTAGATACTCCCATGCTTCTTTATCCAAGTCCTTCATATCTTGCATTCACTTCTCAAACTCCCTAACTGTTGTTACTGCAGCACGCCTCCATAATGTAGCCTTCAATTCTAAACCCTTGAAGTTTAACTTAAAGTTGCTGTAAATATGCTTCACACAGACTCTATGTTCAACTGTTAAAAACAACATCTCCATGGCAGGTATCAATCCCTGGTTATCAAAAATAAAATAAAAAAACATCCAAAGAACAAAAAATGAACACCATTTGCCTAAGAACAAAAACAGAACTTTCAAAAAGCAGAAATGTAATGACTAAGAACAAACCGAAATCTCAAAAAGCAAGTGAATTGTATTGCCTTCTGCCTATCTGAAATGAATACCAAATTCAGCTCATCTGGCCTCCCAATATCATTTTCAAATGTTTGTAAAAACCACACTCAACAATCCTTGTTTTCTTGCTCAACTACACCTAATGCAATAGGGAAAATATTGACATTCCCATCCCTTGCAGTTGCTAATAATATATGCCCACCAAACTTGCCCCTTAAATAGCAACCATCTAATCCTATAAGTGGCTTGCACCCCCTCAAGAATCCAACTTTTTGTGCATTGTATCTTACATATATCCTTTTGAACTTGGGTTGTGTGTTAGGTTCAGTAATCTTAGTTTGCAAAATCACCTTACTCCCCACATCAGTTACTCTTATCATCTCAGTATAGTCCCTAAGCTTCCCATACTACAACTTCTCATCACCTAGTATGAACTCTCTATCTTTTAGCTCTGTACACTTGATTTATGCTCAAGTCCACAGACACATCCTGCATAACTTGATGCTTCACACCAGAAATTGCCTAATCAGGGTTTTTGTTGAAATCATCCAAGTACTTCCTAGCAACATATGTAGAAGTGAACTGACTATGCTTGAATTTCCTCCCACATGTACAAGTTGGAACCATGGTCTTTATTTGGAAGGTTAACTCCCCTTAAATCTATGATGCATATATCCTCCAACCACATTCATACTTGCAGTGGACAGAAACTTTGGTCTTTTCATTAAGCTTGAACTTAATGTCCACAGGCTTTTGCACTGCATATTCCCTCAAGGCAGCCCTAAACACCTTCCTATTTGGAAACTTCATACCCTTGCATAACTGAGGGTTACTCATGCCAGTCTTCTCATTGAATTCTGGACATCTCACCCTTTCATCCTCATCCTCAGAACTGTTAATGCTCCTAGTGTCATCATCATTGAGAGCTTCTTCAGCCTAATCATCATCATCAAGAGCTTGATGACTGGTAGTAGCTTCTGGTTTTTTCCCATTATCTGTAACTGGCTCCTTCAAATGCTCTCCCTCATTTACCTTTTCAGTATCTCTTTGATGCTCTCTCATATTGGGCACCTCATTGTTTAGAGCACCAAATATATCATCAGGATAATCTGGTCCTTCATACCCTTCATCTAGCCAATCAGGTTCATCCATATGAACATCTTCACTATCAACAGTTTGTCCATGGGTAGCATTGTCATCCATATGCACTTCTCCATAACCAACAGGTTGCCCACCCCCAACATTGTCACCCACAGCTCCACCAACACAACCATCCCTTAAACCCTCAACAGGTTCTTCACTAACATTATTTTGGTCAACCACAGATGATCTAATAGAGACAATATTGGTCACCTCCTCACAATCAGTATCATCATCTTTATCATTTTCATCATTTGTTTCCCATGGCTGGTCTACTTCAATTGGTTGATCTGTGTCAATTATAGGTTCTTCAATAGCAATTGGTTCAACTTTAGGTTCTACATAAAATGTGATTTCATTTGTTGGCCATTCAACATGTAGTTCACACGTGTAGGTCACATCATCATTTGAAGTAATTAACCTTAACCCTTGCTCTAAGTCACCACTAGGTTGTAAATAATAAATCCTACTGTTAATGGGTCCCCCAGCATCAGCACAAATGTCTTGTACCTCAAAATGACTTAGTAGATCTAGATCAACATTACCCATTACAGATAGCTCACCACCTACATACTCTAAACTAGGGTTCCACTCAAAATTCCCAATATGGTGAATAATAAAATCAAAACTTATTTCAGCAACCATCTGCAGGAGTTAAAACACATGCACAAACAACAGTAATTAAATACATAACCAACACATGCACAGAGAGCATCAATCATTGACAAAAACAAAATAATTTCATGCAACATAAAATACCATTTAACATGGGGTTAGGGGAGACAAGAAACACAACCAACTAAACAATTTGTCTCTATGGGACCACAGATAACCTAAAGTGCATCTACCCAAAATATTCCTAGGGACCATAGTTATCAATGTCAACTATAAAAGCAAGAAATTATTTAAAAAAAACCACTAATTTTATGATAGAAACCCTTTAATCTGAATCACCTTCATCAATCATTACACATTGAAAAAGAACAAACACAACAATAGTAAACCTTAGAAAGTCATTTCATACCTGATATAGAGGAAAACCCAAGCTTCAATACACCTCTTTGCTTGCAAGTGTTCAGATTTCACTTTGGCAATCTAAGTGAAGAGAGAAAGGGATTATGAGTTTGGGGATTTTTAGGGATTCTAAGGTAGAGAGAGGGAGAGAGCTCGTTCCTCTTTTTAGGGTTCTATTTGGGTTCTAATTTTGGCTTATATAGTAAAAGAGATTTTCTAACGGGAAGGGTAACGGGGGTCTAACGGAGGCCACCTCAAGTAGGCTAAGTGATAACTTTTAAACCATGGGTGGGCACTGTTAAAACGGGGCCAAACCATAGGTGGGTAAAGTGCAATCTCCCCTTATTTTAATGTGTTGTATGTAAAAATAAAATATGAGATGTTGGGTGTATTGTAAAATGGTATGATATAATAGATAAATTAACTTTTGAGATGGTTAAATGAGATATTTTTTTATGTGAACGCTCTCTTGTAAGAAGCTACTATAGCACAATGCTATATTTTTTTACAATCACAACTTTGGGTAATGCTTGCTTTTAGTGTTTGTAGACGGTAAAATACAATTTTGGTAATGCTCTGTCCCAAATACCAAAAGAAAATGAGAGAGAGAGAGAGAGAGAGAGAGAGAGAGAGAGAGAGTACCTAAGGAGAGTCTAAGAAGACAAGGGGCTTGATGATGCCGAAAATCGTCAGTAAGTCACACGGTCCTCACGTACTCGAGACAAGACCTGCGCAAAAAAAAAAAAAAAAGAAGAAGACCCTACAGAGAGTACCAGTGTGGTACTAGCCAAATACTCTCCGAATGTTAAGTTAGAGAACTTTTCACAACTTTAGAGTGCCAGAGTTAGGGTAAAATTATATGTACCTTGGTTTGTGAGGGTTTGGGGGTTTTTTTAATAGTATAGAGCTGACATTCGTTTCTTGGTGGAGAGGGTCTTTCCTTTTAGGGAAGATCCTCATTAATAGGTGTATCTTGCTGGATCATTTCCTTATAGGGATCCTCTTGGTTAGGGTTAACCGTGAGACACAAGATGTTTCCTTATATATCCATTTGTGGAGGCCAAGCAAGGCCACGTTAGACCCGTCATAGGTTTCTTTCTCCCCGTCAGCTTCCTTCCGTCTGCCTCTTATCCCGTCTAGGCGTTCTTGTCGTCTTATATAGATGTCGTTGGATGTGGAGTTGTCGGGTGTAGAGTCATCGGCCTATGATATCATCGTTTTCATCTCTATGAATGCACAAGTGGAGCTGACAAGTTCATTGGGACCGTCGGCTTCCTCCTATGTGAACGAGTTTATCCACTTCTAGAACGGCGAAAATAGCAAATTAGCCATTACTTTCCAACTATATAGTTAGCAGTTACTGTTTACAAACTATATTTTTTACTAGCAGATTTTGGGCCTATAAATCGAGTCTTTGAAGGTCGATTTTTATGGTCTAATGCCGTCTGATGTAGCATATTTTCCAAGAGGCGTCTAGTTGGAAATCGAGTCTCTAAGACTCGATTTATATCTTATATCTATTCTTTCTCCTTATTTTTTCTGCGTTTCACATCTGGTCATCATGTCTCTCTTCTCACTACCTCTCCATCAGCTTCTTTTTTCCTCACTACCTCTCCATCAGCTTCTTTCTTCCTCCTCTACACTGATTTGCACAAGCCCAGCTGCCACAGACCCATCGCCGCCGATCCACGCTGACCTAGGCTGCTGTGCCCAAGTTGCGCGACCCAGGCCGCCGCGCCCCAGGTTCGTATGACCCAAGTCCGTGCGACCCAGGCCGCTGCGTGCCCAGGTTGCGCGACCCAAGCAGCCGTGGATTTGGGGGCATTGGTTCTTTTTTTTGTTTTTTGTGTATGGTGGGTTCTGCTCAGTCGTGATCTTCCCAATGGTGGTGGATGGATTTTGACGTGGGATAGGCAAAATGTGGGTTTTGGTGGTTGTTGTGTATTTCAGGGAATGGATGGTAAAAGACTTAGATTTATTTTTTTTTGGCTTGTAAATCAAGTCTTAGAGACTCGATTTCCAAGTTGACTCCACGTGGAAAAAATGGCACATCAGACATTAAAAATTGACCCTCAAAAACTCGAGACTCGAGATGCTAGTAAAAAATATAATTTGTAAACCGTAACTACTAATTATATTGTTGGAAAATTATTGCTAATTTCCTATTTTCGCTTTTTAGAACTACCCTTATTAGGGCTTTTTCTTTGAACAGGAGTTTAGAGAAGAAGTATTGAAACGGCAAAAACGACGAAGCATCTCCTCGCTCGCTCTCTCCTTCTTTTTCAACGGCAACTCAGGCAATGGGGTTATCTCATATCTGCTACTATTTCTATGGATTTGTTTTTAAATAACACCAATTTTCAAACCATTTTAGTTAGTTAACATCTTTTCAAACTATTTAGAAAACTATCATCTTGAGTCTTTAGACTCTGATTCACTGTAGCAACTCGATTATATTTTGTTGGTTCAACAAATATCCCAAGCAAAGAAAGCAACAGAGGCAAACTCAGAGAGAGAAATATGGAGATGAGTTTGAGTTTGTCGTGTGCATCCTCACCTTCAAATTCTATGTGCTTCAACCATGGCGTTCTACACTCACAGTTCCCAATTGTGACCATAATAAGGAAGAACGCTACTGGTCTTATCAGTAATATTAGAAAAAGAAGAAGTATAAAACCCATTTCCACAATCAAGGCTTTGAAAAGCTCATCTTCAAAGCAGACCTTATCGACCAACTGGGATGTTTTCCAAGATTACTCTGCAACTTCAGCTTCATGGCTGCCCAGATTCGAGGAGCTTGACACTACCAACATGCTTCTCCGCCAGAGAATTTTATTCTTGGGCTCTCAGGTATCTCTCTCTCTCTCTCTCTCTCTAGAATTGTAAAAGTTGGTATTTGTTTTGTTACTTTGCATTAGTTGTAGGATTTCTGAGATGGGTTTGCTGATTTTTGGTTATTGGTACTATGTTGCTTTTGTTGAGGATATAGGGAAGTGAGATTCTAGATAGGCGGTGGGTTTATCTGTATAGGGTAGCTGGTTGTTATTGGCTTAAAATATTGGGTCTGGATATGGGTTTTTGTGAGTTTTGATGATTTGCAACATTTGCTAGTAGTTGAGGTTGAGTTATGTGAATGAAAGGTTGTGTTTTTGAGATGGGTTTTGTTGGTTATTAGCTATTCAGTTCATCCCTATGAACTTTTGGGAGTGTATGGTTTTAATTTTGGGAATCATGGAACCTGTTAGTTAAAATTGAGGTAGCTGTTAATGTTGAATGATTCTAATTGCATGTGTTGCAGTTCAGACATTTGTAAACTCAAATGTTCTTCCCATTCCTAACCCCTTCTTTTCTCATATCCCCAAAACTTGGGGAAAAAAAAGAAAAAAAATATTACCCTAAAATATTCAGATTTTCCCCCTGAATGATGTGCAGGTGGATGACATGACAGCAGATTTGATCATAAGCCAGCTTTTATTTCTGGATGCTGAAGACTCAAAGAAAGATATTAAATTGTTTATTAATTCACCTGGTGGCTCTATTACTGCTGGTATGTTTGATCTTTGTGCTTTTTCCTTATGCTTATCATTGTTGTGTCTCTTCATATTTTATGAGTATCTGAGCTAATACTGACTGGTGATAAAAGAAATGAGATGCTTGTCAATTGGGTGGACTTTGCTATCTATGTTGGTCATCTTGTATGAGACGAGTGAAACTTGAATTTAGGTTGATTGCTAATAAGAGTTCTAGCTTGAATAGCAGTATGCTTTAGTCAATTGGGCTTGTCAACATAACGGCTGAAAAAATTTACTGCAGGTAAAAAGAGGAAAAATAATGAGCACCTCAAAGGAATAAATTGACAAATAAGTTGAGTGAAAGTTTAGTTAAGCACTTAAGAACCAAATGGCTTTTAGAAGAAAGGAGAAGCAAAAGTTTTTTTTTTCCGGGGGGGTATCCTTTTTTCTTCATCCCTCCTACCTTGCATCCAAATAAGGGGAAGAATACATACTCTGCTTTCCCTTCTTATTATTTATTTCAGTCTGCATCACCTATATCTGCCCTTACTAGAATGCTTTTTGCTTGCACTACTTGTTGAAAACAACAGTACGGTTAAATATGTTTTGTACATATCAGATATACCATGTTCCATGATTTCCTTTATGTAAATTCCAGCTACCACATATGATATTCAGTAACAAGTAGATACTTCTGCAGTAAGATCAGTTTTCTGTATGAATACATAATGAGATGTTTTCCATTTTTTCAGCATTCAGTTCAATCTTATTTCTGTGCCTTTAGGTTCGCCTGAACAACACAAACAGCTTAATCAATGAATATTGGATTTGCAAACTTATAATACATAGGTCGCTTGAAATATGTATATCCCCAAAATTTGTTATGAAAGTTATGAGGTAGTTCTTGGTTTGTTTGAGGACTTTGAATTTGTAGGTTTTTATCGAAATGGGTCAACCTGTAAAAGATGTTGGTGCTATAGATGTGTACAAGTTTTTGATGGATATGTTGAAGGATGTCATTTGATGTTGCAGACTGCTTATTTGTGCAATCTTCTGAATATTTAATACTGGCTAGATCTCATTAAAAACCTATTGTCCTACCTTTTAGATTAATGAAGACAAGCTAAAAGCTTTGTTGAAAAGGAATTTTCTAGAGAAGATACATAATTTGGGTATGTTTTTAGAGAAGATACCCCTAATATTCAAAATGATTTGGACGAATGAGCATTGTCCAAGGCATGCAGGATTAAAAAAAAAAAAAAAACTCATCAAACCCTAGATGCTGAGCAGTAAATAAATATTTGACACAAAGGCTCAGTTTAAATTCTCCTAACAGGCTTGTTCGTCTTTTGACTTGGAGAAGTGTTTTTCATTATGTTGATAACAGTGTGTATCTATAAAGCATACGATAAAGTTTGAGGGTATGTTGGTTTTGCAAGAAAGTTTATGATTCCTTGAGGATTGATGTTGGACCCAAGCATGCAGTTTTTCATTTTTCATATTTTTTGGGGGAAGGGTGTTTGAACCCTTGATGGTTCTCCTGGAAACACTAGGAAATGCCATTTGACCCAAGGGTCATTGTGGACCCAAGCATGGAGTTGAGTTCCTTTTTTAATTTAATTCCTGTTGGCAGTTTGAATATGCATCGTGAAGTACCCACGATAATTCTGAAGGGAGTTTGGAATGAAGTTGATAAAATTAAAGAAGTTTGATCAGAAATAGTGCAAAGTTGTTGTACTGGTTGGTTTCTGTTAAAGGCCAAAGAGGTCAATTATTTTTTTGTATAAAGAAATGGATTGATTGAATGCTTTTTAATATGGAATGGATCTGTTCTACTAACAGGGGATTAAGTGCATCATTTTGCAGATATTAATAAGATTGTCATGTCTTTGACAGAGAACTCAACTATGAAAAGTAGTTTCATCTGGTCAATATGTGTGTATGAATTTGTCAGTCATATGTCAGAGATGGTGACTTATAGGGATAGGGGGTAGTGTGGATAATGTTGATGTCTTCTGTGTTGAACTTATTCATTGGATTGTGACAATGTCTTTGACAATTAGTTTAACTAATGAATGTTGGACTTGCCTGATCTATTCTTTGTTTATATCTTATGTTTTATTTGTTCATACTTCCTGCCATATCTTCAAGCTTTAAGTTCTTCTATGGAACTTCTGAGTCACAGATCAAGAACTTCAAGACTGCTTATGCATGGAGGCTGAAATTTAATCTAACCAGTTAACAAGTCCCAAGCCCTCTGTAGACACCTCAATTCACACCCTCTGGAAGGAGGGTTTGTTAGGATGACAATCAATTCAGTCATTAAAATTGTGAACCCCAATGGACCTCCTTAAATGGGACATATATGTGGCTAACACAAAAAAATGGATTTTTTTTTGGTAGCCATTGCAAGTAATTGGATAAAGCTTCAATGAGTTCAGTAAACGTACAAACACCTTGGCCTACATTTGATGATGTTATATGACTTTATTTATTTGATGCATGTAGGGATGGGAATATATGATGCGATGAAGTTGTGTAAGGCAGATGTTTCAACTGTTTGCCTGGGCCTTGCTGCATCTATGGGTGCATTTCTCCTTGCTGCTGGTTCAAAAGGGAAGAGGTTCTGCATGCCAAATTCGAGAGTGATGATCCATCAACCACTTGGAACTTCCGGAGGAAAAGTAAGTGCTCATCTGAATTTTGGGGCTATTAAATTACAAGTTATAATAAATTTATATCCTGACATAATTGGATGGGGAGTTTTGGAAGCATAGAGATGAGAAAGGTAGGGATGTAAAAAATTCTCTGATTCTGATATTAAAGAAGGGAAGGGGAGAATATGGAGGGAAAAGACATCCCAATTTAGCCCCTTTTTAATCCTACCAAATCACCCAAAGGTGAGCAGATTCAGAGGGAGAGTAAAAATCTTTCATGTGTAATTCCAAAAGTACTTCCAACTAAAAAAAATGTTAAATCATCAAAGAAAGGGTACAATAGTATCAGTTGGCATTCCTGGAGTTATTTAGTATCAGTTCATTCAGTTGTCATAAAGAATCCTCAATAGATGATTTTTTACATCTCTCTAATGGGGTGTCCCATTGGGATGTTCGATTATCTGGACTGGTCCAAGATTGGGAGCTGGAGCCTCTAGTTGCTTTTATGGAACTTATTTATTCCAAACCTATTAGGGGTGAGGGGATGGATAGACCCTATTGGAGACCTACCAAGAGCAGGGATTTTAAGGTTCGAAGTTATTATCACTCCCTATCCGCATCTAATAGATGTCATTCCCTTGGAAATTGGTGTGCGATTGAAGGTCCCACCAAGGGTGGCCTTCTTTTCTTGGGCTGTTTCTCTAGGGAAGATTTTATCCACTGAGAATCTCTGGAAGAGAGGTATTATTGTATTGGATTAGTGTTGCATGTGCAAAACGTGTGGGGACTCTGTGGACCACCTTCTTCTTCATTGTCCAATAGCTTAGGAGCTGTGGAAAATGATGTTTTGTTTCTCTGGACTCCAATGGATTATGCCAGAGAGGGTTATCAATTTGTTCACAGTTTGACAGGGATCTGTTGGAAGGCATAAAAATATAGCCTTTAGGAAGGCTGTGCCGTATTGCCTCTTATGGTGTCTTTGGCGAGAATGGAATGCTAGAAGTTTTGAGGGATATGAATGCTCTATTGTTGGTGTTAAAACCTTCTTCTTTTGTACCTTGTTAGATTGGGGTTTTGCTTTTCAGTCTTCTCCTTGTTTTACTCTAAAAGATATGATCAAGCATTGTAGTTTGAGAGTTTGATTGTACTTCACCTTGAGTACACCTTGTGTACTTGGTTTCTGTTTTTTTAATAAATTTTTTTGTTACTTCTCAAAAAAAAGAAAAAAAAAAAAGAAAAAGAAAAAGAAAGAAAGGGTACAATAGTAAATTAAAAACGTTTTCCTTTTCTCCTCTACACACCAAAACAAGAGAAAAGAAAATCTCCATCCTATCCTTATCCTCTCATTTCCCCATAAACTACCAATCATAATTTTTAGGGTATACACTTGTGAGTGAAGTCCTATAGTGAATATTAATGAGAAGAATGAGTGGTTTATATAACATAATTGGGCTTAAACAAAT
The DNA here is from genome assembly GCF_040712315.1 of Castanea sativa. Classification (NCBI taxonomy): domain Eukaryota; kingdom Viridiplantae; phylum Streptophyta; class Magnoliopsida; order Fagales; family Fagaceae; genus Castanea; species Castanea sativa. The sequence goes on from NC_134013.1 coordinate 45,067,055, forward strand.
TTGTTTAAGTTTTTGGGCCAATTGGTGTCCCTATACATTATATTAACCATGCACTTTTATTATTATTATTCAATGTGGGGGACTTCACTCACAAGTACATATCCAACAATAATGTTAGTTATGGGCTTCCTTGTGCTTTTCCATGACCATTACTTTGGTTTAACTGTTTCACTTTGAAGTGCTAACAAAATGCTACCAATATTGGCATTATAGCTGTGAGAGTCATAGCAGACCTTACATATATGTTAGCTATCCAAGAGAATTTGGATGAGCATGAGATTAAAAGAGAAATTAAACATTTCATAACTTTTTGCAATAGTAGCAAATGCATAATAATTTGTAGACCTGTTAGACTACACCTCTGCTTGAAATGTCAAAGCAATCTATATGGTATCAAATTCCTGTCCAAAGCAATAACTACCAGCATATATGGGATGAATTAATTCATTGGATGTGACATTATAGGATGAGACTGACACTGATCTTTTACAAATTAAAATGATTTTCCAAACAATTCTTTTTTTTTTTTTAATTATTTTATTTATCCAGTTTGGCTTCCTAATTCCCTTTCTCTCTTTTACAACCCCCCCCCTTCCCAACCCTAACACCAAAAAAAAAACTACCTGGGGTTACTTTCATGGTTTGCACGCATTTTCTTGATGTTAATTAGAGTCAGAGGCCATTCCAAGAAATTAGTTTGGTCCAAGATCAATGCTGTGGATTTGCACCACTAGATATACGATGCTGTACCAAAATGTGTCATGTCCAGACCCTCTTATTATATTAGATTTCAAAAGTAGATTGATTTAAGGCGAGGATCATACAAAAAAGTGAAGAAAATCATTTAGGACACGATGTTTAGTTTAACTGCTATTGCTCTAAATGGAAGGAACAACAACTAATTATCTCCTGATATGTTTTTCTTCGTTGTCATTTCCCTTCAGCTTGCTTGAATTTTTTTTTATTCAGGGTCCAAAAGTTTGTTGTCAAGCTAGAATTTAAGGCATGGCTATATGGGTTCCTGAAGGCAGTTGTAACGTCCATGTCACAGAATTCTTTTCATTTTTGAATATGTATTTTTTCCTTTTATTTTCTAAATCTCTTGATGTTCATATGATTTCTCCTTAGCTTGTTTGGTATAAATTAAATAGAGTTCATTTTTCATGTAAAGCGTGCTGAGGTTTAGACTTGAGGGAAGAAAATTCTAACTGTTTGCTGAATTTTAGACTCTCTTAAATTGTAATTTTTACTCTTCTTCCTTGAGTGTACATTGGGTCTGCACTTTTGTTTTCTTTGCTGTTCCTTTGTAAAAATATAGAAAGAAGCAAACAGCTTTATTTGTTTAGTGAAAAACTTGAATACATTCTTTGGACTAAGGTTTAACCTTGTTGGATCTTCAAGTGTTAGCCTTAAATGGCTGATTAAATTCCAATTTAGAGTGCATTTACCATTTGTAAATTTGAAGTAGATAGTTTGCTTAGAATGAGGGCTGGTGACTGGTTGTTTTCAAATATTTGTATGAAAATGATCTACGGTGTATTTAAAAAGAAGTTTTGTTTGATTTTTTAAATTAAAATTCCTGCTATTATGGTTAACTATTAAAAAGGAATTTTAGCTTCTGGATAAGTTTCATAGCAGAAGAATGGAGCCTTGGCAGATTATATTCTTGCTTGACAAGGCAAGGCTACAAGACTCTGGTCAAATTTTGGTTTTTCTCTTTAAGTGCAAGTGAACATGTGTATTGCATTTATAATGTTTGGAAGTTATGTTGGCTCTATTTGGTTAAATATTGATACAGAAAGGACACTTGATATGTTTAGAGGAGGCTGATCCCTCCATTAGTGGTCTTAAGGGTTGTGTCTCACGTAATGGTCACATGTAATTCCAGGTGACGGACATGAGTATACGAATAAGAGAAATGATGTATCACAAAATTAAGCTGAACAAAATCCTGTCAAGAATCACAGAGAAGCCTATAGAGCAGGTTGTGTCTCAGATCATATTCCCTTATTCGCTACATTTCTATTAATGTCCAACTACCTCTCCATTTTTCTTCACTCTTTCTATTTTTTCCTATTTTGGGTGGTTATTTGCAGATTGAAGCGGACACAGACCGTGATAATTTCATGAATCCTTGGGAAGCTAAGGAATATGGGCTCATTGATGAGGTTATTGATGATGGCAAGCCAGGATTAGTTGCACCTATCGGAGATGCATCACCTCCACCAAAAACTCGGGTGTGGGATCTGTGGAAAGTTGAAGGGGGTAGGAAAGCCAAGAAGAATTTACCCACCGAGCATACACTTTTACAGAATGGATATAAAGGGGGTCAAGAAGGTGATGGGGAGAGAGGCACTGAACAAGAAAAGCAAGCACCTGCTTCTGTATGAGACTTAACTTAAACTCTTCCCTGCATGTATCTGCTTAGTTTACCTGTAATGTTCATCTCCCAAAACAGTGGTTATTGCTAATTTGTGCTTGTTTAATGGTTCCTTATACTCATTCAGTGCTCAAAGTGTATTTCCTATATGTTTTGAGCTTTGTTTAATAATTCTTGTTAAGTGCTCAGGTTGCCTTTTGGGATGACAGAATGGTCAATCGGAAGGGTTTTGGGGCATTTATCATAATCTTACTTCAATCCTAAGACAATCCTGCATATTATAGTCCTCACTGAACTTTCTAATTACATTACAGTCAAGCTAAGTAAAAGTTGCCAGTTCCAAGCATTAAAGTAAAAAGAATGTTATTCTCGCAAAATTTTGTTTGCGAATCTTTCACATACATGTATCTTCATCCTCTATGTTAAGTCACAAAATCGTTCATATTCATTATTTTGAATGAATTCATTTTATTTGAGTTTTAAGAAATGAAGGGGTTTCTTTGAAGAAATTAAATTATTTAACCACGTCGAAATAACTGTACTTTGTTAAAGTGTCATGTGAACTAAGTGATAGGTTTCAAGAAGATGAACTTAGAGCATCTCTAACAGCATATGTAAAAAGCAAAATAATCTCTTCAATAGAGAATGAAACTAAAACAAAAAGGTCTCCAATGGTTTCTCTAAATCACAAAATATTTTTTTGCTCATAAACAATAGCTCATCAAGTCTAATGGACTACTGTACATTAGCAATTGGATTTTTTTTTATTAAAAAATTATAGCAACTACCATTATATCAATTTTTCTCTTTTTTCTTGATTTCTTTTCTCTCATACTATTATATCAACTAATATTTAAATGAAATAGAGAAAGAATAGAAAATCTGTTAGAAAGTGTATTTGAAATAGTAGGTAGGTAAAAAGTAAATGTAATTGTTCGCTCATCAAACAGTGCTGGAGATCTCTTAGTCTCATTCGTTTGGTCTCTCACTCACTTAAATGATTTAAAAAAAAGGTTAGACCTATTCCCCTCTCTTCTTTATTCATTATTTTTAATTATTTATCAATGCCTTATCCTTTGGGTATTGTTTATATTTTCCATATTATGGAATGAGTATATTTTCCCTATTATGGAGGTGACGTAAGGGTAAATTCTATGTAATATTGTGTAATTAGACATGATTGTTACTTACCAAAACTTCAATCAAAAAAGGTTCCTTACCGAAACTAATTCATAATTCTCTTACTCATTACTACCAAAATGGTCGGATAATGGGAGCACATATGATTTAGGGAGCCCCATTTGAGAGCAATTACTAGATAGTTGTTACTATGACAAATTTGAGAGCAATTACTTGATTTAGCTACGTGGGTTTTTTTTTGTTGCAAGTTTGGTTGCTTTAAACTTTTGGGATGCTTCCAATCTTTCTCTTGTTTTGATAAATGCATTTTTATTCAGCAAATAAACAAAATACTACTCAGACGAATTGTTACCTACTCAAACTCGAGAATCTCATTTGGTGAAAAGTTGCACTAAGGAGAGAGAGAGAGAGAGAGAGAGAGAGAGAGAGAGAGAGAGAGAGAGGGTCACAGTGTGTTTTTGTAAAGTGTTATACCAAGTTTTAAGGCAAAAACTTTTTATAAAGAATTTTACGGTTAACGGAAAACAATTTCAAATTTTACAATGAAACAGATAAATATGGTAAAATACTGAAAATGTTTTTTGTATAACATTTTATAGCAAACCAAATAGAGTGTAAAGCTATCAACAACAAAAAAAGAAAAAAGAAAAAAGAAAAAAGAAAAAAGAAAAAAGAAAAAAGAAAAAAATGTAATCAAATTTCTGGTATGGTATAAGTTATAGACCAATAGTTATCATATTGGAGCAAAGAAGAGGGTGGATAACACTTAGCTCCCCTCATAAATAACCAAAGAAAACCCCTCTTATTTTGCCTTAGAAGTAGCCAACAATGCAGCATACGATTCAGCCCACAAAGGATTCCCAAAATCCGTAGCCTTGGTTCAAACAAAAATCAGCTATATATCTTGTGATCTCATCTCGACACACAGAAGCTAAATTTGACGTGTCAAATTTGATCTTAACTAAACCTGGAGGACTCCACGACTCCCTAATATTCCCTCTACACTTGACAGCTTCCCATGCCATCTCATGAGAATTGTAGACTTTGTGAATTTTCTAGCTACCACAATAGGATCAACTGAGTATGGTTCAAACACTATCTTTTTGTGGAAACTCCCCTAGAGCTCCCAAAGAAATCAGATAGAATACCGTTAATTAGAATAGAGAATTTGACAGTTGAGATAAAAAATATAATCCATCTTCTCCATTTTTCTAAAAAACTACACCACTGTAGCATATACATGAGAAAAGCCCAATTCACAGAAACATATGCATTCTCTACATCCAACTTGCACAAAACCTCTGCCACCCCTGCCTTGAGCTTACAGTCAATACATTCAGAAACAATTAAAATTTATTTTTTGCCCGTGCTTTGCATGAGTTTCCTATATTTATAATTTATAAATGTTAGTTTTTAAAAGTTATTGTATTTTTTTTTTCTCATAAGAAATATAAAAGATGGTATCAAAGGGTTGAATTTCATTGCTCAATAAAAGTCTACATTTGAACCAAATTATATAATCACTAAAAGATTAAAATTTCAAATATTCCTGATTTTTTTTCATTTGCAATCACACATTCAATTACATGCTCATTCCTATAGCTATTTTCCCCAATAGTTAGTAATCGCTTTTAGATACATGTGTGTGTTTACGCAATTTCTATATAAATAATCAAACAAATTTTCATGCTATATTTGAACATTATTCAAATCAAATAAAGATGATGAGTAACTGGAATTGCAAAATTGTTTATCATAGCCCATTGATATAAAGAATAAGCCATATCAATGGCATTTCTCTTAATCTAATTAAAATTACAGCTCTCAAATACACGACATAAGTTAATGTCTCTCAATCATATGAGCAATTACATTATTGTGTAATTGAATATTATACTATTAGATGCTAATAAATATTTTTCATGATGGGATATTTGATCTCATCTAATTGGTAATAATGCAAATAACAACGAGATTGAATAGAGAAGTTTTGAAATGTATCATTCTTTTATTTTTTTTTACAAAAGGACACAAATCAAAATGTTAGACAGAATAAATTTTAAAACTAACACTAAACCAATTTCCAAAATAAAATCATTAATAACATTAAAGTAATTAGAGGAAACTTTGTAGTTACATTGAAGCATGAAAGTGTATAACTATTATAATGGGGTAAAATTATGAGTCAATAGATCTATTCTACATGAAATTTCTCCTTCTTCTAATATCAGCTTCAGCTATAATTAGAATTTTATTTTCTTAAATTTCCTTGTTTTTTATTTTTTGTTGTAATTGGTGGTTCCTTCCACTACTATTAGTCAAAATTTTATTTACAACGTAACAATTCCTTCCACTACTATCTTCCCAGCTGACTGCATTGCACTCCTAAGCATATATAGCGAAGGATTACACCGTAGCAACAGGGCATGAAGTGATTTGCTGGACCCAAGCTTTAATAAGGTTTCCAATCACAAAGAGTAACGTCTCACCAGCTTTCTTCTTTGACAAAAACAGCCATGACAACCTAATTTAGAGAAACCAGTGGACTGTGTCTTTTCCATTGCTGGGTATTTTCATTTAGTTTTCTTGAGAAAACATGTACTTTGAACTCAATGTTAGTTCAGTAATTCGAAACTCTTTTTGAAATAATTTGTGGATTCAAAAATACAAGAATGAATATAGAACACAAATAACATTAAATCTTAGCTCAAACATTTTTCTCATGCCAAAGTATAGAAAACTTAACCATAGTTACCTGCAAAAGTATTGAAACTATTTGCCTTTCATACAATCTCTTTCATGGCCAATTTGGGTATCACATCTTCTGCCTCTAATAATTATTACATTCAAAGAATATAAAGTGAGGGAAAGAAAGATTGAATAGTCTGTATATTCTGTGTAAATAATACTATGCAATAGAGAGCCTTATATAGGCTAAGTATGTGTGAAATACAAGTAATATGAGTGTACTGCAAGTATTGTATACTGGGCTAGGCCCGATGGGCTAGATTAAATTAAGCTATATACTAACATCCCCCCTCAAATGCGAGATGGCAAGGAGGAAGCCAATTGAAGTTTGGATATCAGATCTCGAAGATGACTAGGCGAGTGAGTTTTGGTGAAGATATCAGCAGGTTGGTCGGTAGAGAAGATGGAGAATAACTTGAGATTGCCTTTCTTGAGAAGCTGGCGAGTGATGTGGCAATCGATCTCAATGTGCTTGGTGCATTCATGGAAGACATCGTTATGAGCAATGTAGATAGCACTACAATTATCACAATAAAGAGGAGTGGCCGTAGGCTGTGGAGCATCCATGTTAGCCAAGAGCCATCGAAGCTAGACAAGCTCGCAGGTGGTGTTAGCAAGGGCACGATACTCAACCTTGGTACTGGAACGGGAAATCACGTCTTGCTTCTTGCTACGCCATGAGACAAGAGAATTACTGAACAGGAAACAAAAACTTGTGATGGAGCATTGATTGTTTGGATCACCTGCCCAATCTGCATTTGAATAAGCACGGAGCTCGAGAGAAGATTGAGAGGAGTAGTGAAGACCATGATAAAGTGTGCCCTTGACATATTGGAGAATCTGAAGAACAACAGCATAGTGGACAGAACAAGGGGCGTCCATGAACTTACTAACCATACTCACGGCATGGGAAATATCCGGGTAAGTGACAGTGAGATAGATCAGACTACCAACCAGCTGACGATAACGAGTAGCATCTGATATAGGTTCGCCATCCAAGGGTGTGTGCTTGGCATTGTATTCCAAGGGAGTGGAAACCGTTTTGTTGTCTATGATACCAGCCTTGGAGAGAAGGTCAGAAGCATATTTAGCTTGGGATAGATAGTACCCATCAGAGGATGAGGTAACCTCAAGCCCAAGAAAAATAGCTGAGAGTGCCCAAATCTTTCATCTTAAAATACTGACTAAGGAAGTGCTGAAGAGAGCGGATACCTGTAGAATCATCTCCAGTAATAATCATGTCATCAACATAAAGAAGAATAAGAGTGATACTAGCAGAGGATCATTGAACGAAGAGAGCAGTGTCATGAGAACTTGAAGTGAAACCCTGTTGAGTAACAACTGAGCTAAACTTTTTAAACCAAGCCTAAGGAGCCTACTTAAGGCCATAAAGAGCAGGATGAAGACGACAAACTTGACGGCCTGAGTGAGTATAGCCAGGGGTGGTTACATGTACACTTCTTCTTGAAGGTCTCCATTGAGGAAAGCATTCTTCACATTCATTTGATAAAGAGGCTAATGGCAAATGACAGCCACATCAATGAGACATCTGACAGATGTAAGGCAAGTAACAGGAGTAAATGTTTCCTCATAGTCAATGCAATAATCCTGAGTAAAGCCTTTGGCAACAAGGCGAGCCTTGTATTGTTCAACAGATCCATCAGTCTTGCTCTTGATCTTGTAAATCCACCTACAACCTACTACAGACTGACTAGGAGGAAAATTAACCATATCCCAAGTGTGATTTTTGTGAAGGACATCTAGTTCTTTGGACATAGCTTGCTACCAAAGAGGGTTAGTATGGGCCTCATGATAGGTGTGATGCTCATAGAGGGTGGCAAGAGCAAAAGAATAGTGATAATCAGTGAGATAAGGAGAAAGAATGCTTACCCGAGTAGAGCGATGAAGGTTAGGACCAACAAGAGGCTTAGTAGATAGTGGTGCCATAGGATCCAAGACAGGTGGGTCATGTGCCAGGGACAAAACTGGAGATGAGTTGTCTAGAGAGGCAGCCAATGTTGAAGAATCCTCCACAAATTCAGGATAAAGAGGAATGAAAAGATCAGTAAAAATAGGACACTTTGAGGAAGAAAACATAGGAAATTGCTGAAGACTCATAAAAGGACGATGTTCCTAGAACTCAACATAACGGGAGATAGAAGGCGATGAGAGATGGGGTCATAGCAAAGAAAACACTTTTGGGGAACACCATAGCCAAGGAAGCAACCTAGACGAGCACGAGGTTGGAGCTTTGTTCGTTCATGAGGAGGAAGAGAGACAAAACAAGCATAACCAAAAACCCAAAGAATGGTTAGGGGTTTGACCATAAAGGAGTTCAAAGGGTGATTTGTTGTGTGTGGTCGGTGAAGGAACGCGATTAATGGCGTAGAAAGAAGTGAGTGCTGCCTCACCCCAAAAGCGCTTAGGAAGAGAGGAAAAAATGAGAAGGGTGCAGACAACATCAAGAATGTGACGATGTTTTCATTTTGCATGACCATTTTGTTGAAAGGTATAAGGACAAAAGCGATGGGGGAGAGTACCTTTATAATCTAAAAAGGACAAGAAAGATTTATCACTGTATTCTTGAGCATTATCTGACCGAAAGATCTTAACGGTGCGATTGAACTATGTTTCAATCATTTTATGAAATGTTTGGTAAATGGACACAAGTTTAGACCTATGGTGAAGCAGATAAATCCAAGTATATCGAGAAAAATCATCCACAAATATGACAAAATATCGAGATCCCCCCTCAGTGGGAACCGGTGACGGACCCCAAATATCAGAATGTACAAGATCAAAAGGTGCAAAAGAAAAAGAGTCACTATTATTAAAGGGCAATTTTGTTTGTTTGCCAAAATGACAGGAATTACAATCAAATTTCGAAAATTGAATTGAACCTAAATGACCTTGAGAACCTAACAGCTGAAGACGAGATAAAGACGTATGACCGAGACGAGCATGCCATAATTCAGGCGAGAGGGTGGTAGTAGTAGTAGCAGCAGCAGAGACAACTTGTGAAGGAATCTTCAGGTCGTGAATCTTAAACATACGTCCAACCTTACAGCCTGTCCCAAGCACTTGACCCATCCAAGGATCTTGCACATCCACACCATGGTTAGTAAAGAGAATATCCACTCCTAATTCACAGAGTTTACCAACAGAAAGCAAATTGAGGGACAATTTTGGAATATGAAAAGTGTCACTAAGGGATATACTAGGAGTAGAGATTGTTTCTTTATGACTAATAGGCATAGGAGTTCCATCAGCAATGTAAATAGAGATAGGATGTGCTAAGGGTGCTTTATCAAAGAATTGTGATTCATCAGGGGTCAAATGGTTACAACATGCAGTATCAAAAAACCAAAAATGGTTACCTAAAGCGACCAAAAGGGCAGTGGAAGTTCGGGATAAAACCTATTGAGCTACTGCCTCAATATTAGTTGTAGTAAGTGAGGAAGCCAAAGATAGACCTATAGGAACCGATGGATCTGAGGGACACATAGTAGATGCCCGAGGAGGAGGAGCTTTATTATGCTCTTGCATGAATTTATACAGTTTGTGACCAACAGAGATGTCATGGCCCTTGGCATGACAAAACTCGCAGCAAGTACCTTTCAAAGACTGAGAGGAGGGAAGCCTAGAGGTTAAGTGTGGAGGCGCAATGATTGCAGCAATGGAAGGCTGTGGGGGAAGAGAGGGTGTAGCCAACACATGGTCAGAGGATGGCATGTGATAAGAAGGTCGATGATTCTCTTCAGAGATGAGCTCCTTAACTGCAGCATCAAGAGAAGGAGTAGGAGACTAGCTAAGTAGAGAAGCCCTAGTACGCTCAAAATCCTCACATAAAGCCATCATGGAATGCATAAATTGACGACAGCCTCAATATTTGGCAAAGAGCTCAATGTCCTCAACATACCATAATGAAGGATCTGCAGTAGAAAGTTGTTCCCACATAGAGGAAGTCTGAGAATAATAATCAGAAATAGATTGACCTACCTCTTAGCACATTTGATAAATATTTGATTCAATGTGAAACTCTAGGTTTGAATCATTAGTGCAATTGTACCAATTGGACAGTGTTAAGGACATATTTTATGTAGTTGACTAATACTTTGACAAAATACACTTTACTTGTATTTGGGTAGATCTAGGATGTGTTTAATACTTCAGAGAACATGTTGTTCAAGTCTAGTATTAAAGCCATGAAGATTGGACCAAGAAACAAGTGAAGAAAATGTGTTCACTAAAGCTGGATAGATAGCTGGACACCTACGAATATCTGCTCGACAGCTTCTCGACAGATAGCTATCTATCGAGGTTTAATGAAGCTCGACACCTACTATCTATCGAGGTATCTATCGAGGTTACGAAAATTCAAATTTTCAAATCTGATTTTTGGGCCAGGCTTTTGTATTTGTGTAGGGTTTCTTTTCTCACAGCCTTAGACATATATAAGGCTTATTTTAGGGGCCGTCACATAAAAAAATACAAGGAGAACATATGCAAAAGGTGACCGAAGCCTTATTCTCTCTGAAAGAAGCTACTGCGTCTTTTGCGCCTTAGGGTTTTGTAACCAAGTGCTTCTTGATCTTCATTATTGATGAAGTGAAGAACTTTGCAGCCAACATTCTTCTTCCTCAAGTTGGTGTATAAGTCACGTACTGGGATTCATGCAAAGGAGTGAGTCACGTACTAGGATCCGTGCATCAAAGAGAAGCGTTCATATATTGAAGATTTCAGAGGTTCTGAAGCGGTAGAAGGTTTTTGCTATGAGTTCATCTACGGGGATTGTAGAGTCTAAGGACAAAGGTTTTGTACTAGATCAGAAACTTTTCTTTACTATAGTGAATTGCTTTTTGGGAAGGTTTCCCCCCAGGTTTTTTACTGTGAAATTGGTTGGTTTCATTGGTTTTCCTAGGTCATCACTAAAGCTGGATAGATAGTTGGACACCTGCTGGACACCTGCGGATAGCTGCTCGATAGCTTCTCGACAGATAGCTATCTATCGAGGTTTAATGAAGCTCGACACCTGCTATCTATCGAGGTATCTATCGAGGTTACGAAAATTCAAATTTTCAAATTTGATTTTTGGGCCAGGCTTTTGTATTTGTGTAGGGTTTCTTTTCTCACAACCCTAGACATATATAAGGCTTATTTTAGAGGCCGTCACATAAAAAAAATACAAGGAGAACATATGCAAAAGGTGACCGAAGCCTTATTCTCTCTGAAAAAGGCTACTGCGTCTTTTGCGCTTTAGGGTTTTGTAACCAAGTGCTTCTTGATCTTCATTATTAATGAAGTGAAGAACTTTGCAGCCAACATTCTTCTTCCTTAAGTTCGTGTGTGAGTCATGTACTGGGATTCGTGTAAAGGAGTGAGTCACGTACTGGGATCCGTGCATCAAAGGGAAGTGTTCATATATTGAAGAGTTCAGAGGTTCTGAAGCGGTAGAAGGTTTCTTCTGTGAGTTCATCTACGGGGATTGTAGAGTCTAAGGACAAAGGTTTTGTACTAGATCTGAAACTTCTCTTTACTATAGTGAATTGCTTTTTGGGAAGGTTTCCCCCTAGGTTTTTTACTGTGAAACTGGTTGGTTTCATTGGTTTTCCTAGGTTATCATATCTTGTCTTATTTATTTTTTCGCTGCATATTATTTATGACATGATATTGATGTTTGTTTATTTTAACAAGTTTATTTATAATAAACCTAATTAACAACTTGGGTTTAAAACTTGTTAATTCTATCAACTGGGTCTAAATTTCCCAGCAAGTGGTATCAAAGTGGGTACACTCTGATCGGATTAATTTCCTGAGTGTGATCCTTGACCCCGTTGTTATGGATCGCGGAAAATCTCTTTTGATTCCTCCTTTATTTGATGGAACTAATTATGCATACTGGAAAATTCGTATGAAATTTGTTTTGCAGGCTCTAGGTGAACGGGGATGGCAAGCTGTTGAAGTTGGCTGGATTAAGCCAAAGGAATCGCCGGTGGATTGGGATGATGCAACAATCATAGCGGAAAATTTCAACAGTAGGGCCTTGAATGCTTTGTTTTGTAGGGTGACTAATGAGGAATTCAAGAAAATATCATCCACGGAAGTTGCCAAGGAAGCATGGACCATTCTTGAAACCACCTATGAAGGTACCATGGCTGTAAAGACTGTGAAGCTTCAAAGACTCACTAATAGCTTTGAAGAAATAATGATGGAAGAGGATGAGACCTTTGATGAGTTCTATGTCAAACTCAAGGATATTGTGAATTCTGCCTTCAACCTTGGAAAGTCTATAGCAGAATCCAAAATTGTTAGGAAAATCCTTAGGTCCTTACCTGAAAGATTCCATCCCAAGATCACTACCATTGAAGAAGCAAAGGACATTGATCAAATTCCTTTGACTGAGCTTGTAGGGAACCTTCAAATCTATGAGATGGGATTAGGCTCAATGGGAAAAGGTGGAAAGAGTAAAAACTTGACCCTTAAGGGTATAGAGGAAGAGATTGAGGACTCTAAAGATGAAGATGAAGATGAAGATGAGGATGAGGATGAGGATCTAACCTTCATAACTGATGAGATTATCAAGCTTCTTCAATTTAGGAAGAAGGATAAGGGCAAACCTCCTAGGAAATCTAAATCCTCTAGGAAGGGTAAGAATGAGAAGCCTCTCATCCAATACCATGAGTGCAAGGGTTTTGGTCATATGAGGATAGAGTGCCCAAACTACCTTATGAGGGAAAAGGCCAAGAAGTCAGAAGATAAAGGGTTGGTTGCTACTTGGAGTGATACTGAGAATGACTCTTCTTATGAGTATGTGGATGAATGTAGTCACGTTATGGCCTTTGCTGCCTCAATTGATAAGGTGATTGTGGAGAGTGCTAGTAATAGTGAGGATTCTTCTGATAATGAAGTACCCAAGAAGTTGACCCTTCAAGAAGCCTATGATAAGCTATGCACTAAATTCATAAAATCTGAAAAGACTTCTCATCTTTGTAGAAAAGGGCTAAATGAGGTAAAAACTGAAAAAGCTGAATTGTTAGTCAAACTAGAGGAGACTACAAGGTTAGTTGAGACTCTCATTGTAGAGAACACCTCATTAGAAGAGAAGGTCAAGAATCTTGAGGTTGAGCTTAGTCAGGCTAGAACTCAAATAAGGAGGATGTCTAGTACAAAGCTTAATGAGGTTTTGAGTGCTCAAAAGTCTAGTTCTGATAAGACTGGCTTAGGATATGCTGTCTCCTCCGGCCCTTCCTCTTCCACGGCTTCTGGATCATGGATTGTCATTGTGCCTTAATCCGAGAAAGGTAAGAAAGGTATGAAATCCAAAACTGTTTTGGCTAATTCTAAACCCTTTGTTAGACCTCATGTTTGTCACCATTGTGGTGTTTTTGGACACATTCGTCCTAATTGCTTTAAGTTGTATCCTTAAAGGCAAGTGTCCAAACGGTTACAGGTTTCCTCTCAAGGACCTACACCTTTGTTTGGAGAGTTATTAAAAGTCTTGAGCTTTTTAACTCAATTTCAAGAGAATCTTAATTCTTCTATGTCCTTTAGTAAACATACTAGGACACGTGCCTTTTCATCTTTACGGCCAAAGACTCGTGCTGTGTGGGTGAAAAAGGAGCCTAAGACTTAATTGTCTTTTCTGTTTGTCCTCTGCTTTAATTCTTTCTAACTAAAGTAGGACTCTCTTTGCTTGATTTCTTTTCTGCTTTTGAAATCATGCTTTCATGCATCTTCATTTTTCTATCATGCCTTCATGCATATGCATGTTTCTTTCATGCTCTTATGTTGTTTGTCTGTTTTTGTTTGGTTGTTCAGTATTTATTTTGTTTTTATTTTTTCAAAATAAAAAAAGGAAAAAATCAAAAAAATACAAAAACAGTGTGTGTTTGTGTACATCGGTTCTTGTGAACCTTAAAATGGCCATTGAAACAGAGTTTTCTAAACTTTGTATCTCTTGTAGCTTAGATGAGCATCCTTATGCATAACTAAGCAAGTGAGCTTTGTGGCTCTTTGTTTGTGATGAGCAAGGTTAAGTGATCTCTTGTGCTTAACACTCGTATCACTCTTTTTGATGGGAAGGACTAGAAAATCCTAAGAGAATGGCATAAATAACCATCTCACCACTGTTACCCGCCAATCATGATATGACATCTGTATGTTTCGGCATAGCAAAAGTGCAATGTTAATGACATCTGTATGCTTCGGCATAGCAAAATTGCAATGTCAAAAACTTAACATAATTGGGTATTTCTTCTTTCTACTTTGTATACCCATGCATGGTTTGCTTAGTAAAAAGAAAATATGCAAAGAAAATAAACGTAAAAAGAACAAAAATGCTTTAAATATGATTGCAAGCGTGTTTTTTAGGGGATGTGGGAGTTATAAGATGTACCTCGAAGTTGGCAGTCCCCATAAAACAGTTATGATTGTGTGTGAGTTAAAGTGATTTTCTCATATCTCAAATCGTCATAACATTAAGACACTTATGCAATCTTGCGATGTTTTACACACACAACACGCAATATTCTTTGCTACTCTTGATACATGTGCAGGTACAATGTGATTTGGCCATCACAAGGTTTACATGCGTTGATGTATGCTCACTAAACTATCTTAGCTTGTTTTTGAAATATAAAATTGGTTAGAGTTGTTTAGTGTGTGTGTGTGTTTTTGGGAGCTCAATGCTTAACTCTTTGTTGATTGAGAGATGTTTTGAGAGGTTAAAATGTTGG
The DNA here is from genome assembly GCF_040712315.1 of Castanea sativa. Taxonomy (NCBI): domain Eukaryota; kingdom Viridiplantae; phylum Streptophyta; class Magnoliopsida; order Fagales; family Fagaceae; genus Castanea; species Castanea sativa. The sequence continues at coordinate 45,082,058 of NC_134013.1, forward strand.
TTGGATCTTTGGCTGAGTTGCATGTTTGATTGGATTCATATCTATGTTTTTCGCTTCTTGAAAAACTGATTTTAAGCCATCTCAATACCTTCTCGACACCTCTCGATACTTGGCTTGTTCGTCAAGCTTCTCAGTTGCATCTTATCGCAATCTCGACACCTCTCGATAGCTTGTGGATCGATCGAGAAAGTTCCTGTCCCCTCGATAATTGTTCGATCCATCGAGGTATGCTCGATAGCTTCTCGACACCTCTTGATCCATCAAGATCCTCTGCATGCATTGTTTTTCACTTGTTTTGTATGTTTCTTTTATCTTGTCATCCATAGCATCTTGTTTCATTACATTCATGCATTTTTATGGATTCTTTGTACCCCCTTGAAAATCCTTGATCATCTTTATGTTTCTCGGGTGAAGTTTTATAGCTTCTTGTACCCTTTGTCAAT